>NC_079436.1:17271771-17314271 GCF_903798145.1 Danio aesculapii | reverse complement strand
GTTTCCAGATTGGGGATGTAATATAAGTTTTCCAGCGAGGTTCATGGCTGAACTTGAACTTGCTGTATCACGTCTAAGTTAACGTTATATTCATAAATGTATAGGCTACTTGGCAACAAAACAGAAAACGTGTGTTCTAGAGTGATTGTCATGACGGTGACCGTCACAGCCCTTACATATGACATTGCATACATGTTTTAAGCTATAAAATGAAAGCCTCAGTTTGGTGCGGAGTTATCATTATACCAAAATCAAGAAAATCTTTGGATTTGTTTGATTCGTAGATTGTAGGCTATTTTAAAAGCTGATATTATATAAGAACTATTAATAACTGTAATTTTCAAAAAAATAAAATAAATAAAATAAAAAAGGGGTTTGTTGGTTGTAGCCCACCCTAAATCATCAACAGCCTGCTTTTTTAAGTTTATAAAGCGGCTCCAGACAGCACAGAGGTGATCTGCATTAGCGCTGGTTAATGTCAACTCTGTGTGAAACTGTGACCAGAAATATCCTTCTTTCAATTTGCTTCTTTGGCAAAATGCGTCTGTAGAAACGTGTGTTTGCATGTGTTACCATCCAAAGAGTTAACAAATATTTGTTGTACATTTAGTGGCCGATCACAAAGCGCAGGCCTTTACGTTCCAAAAACGCACGGCGCACCGCGCTGCCTTTTATGGTTGACAAAAAAAAGAAGCCCTGCACTCTTTTGTATGTCACTAGAAAACGACTGAATCAGCTGGTGTGCGCGAGTCGAGTTGCTGTCGATGTTATAATTGTAATTTTAATAATATTGTGATATTCAAGATCTATAAATACAACTCTGGATAACTTGAAACAGCGACCACAAGTACTCTCCTCCATCTTTAAAAGTTTGCTATACTCACATTGACAACCCAAACCCCGCTGTCACCTCAACAGAAACCCTGCAGTGCTTTCATTTGACTGAACAATGAAACAGAAGTAACACGCTTTTCCGCTCGAGCACACAGCACACAACGGCAAAACTTGAAGCGCGCTGACCGAGCATAAGATCATGTTTATTACTAAGAAAACTAACTCAAAATTATATTTTAATTGAACACATCTGATCACATAAGGTACGCACAGAAAAGTCTGTTTAGTGTTGTGGAAAGGCAAAGCTGAATATCTGTGGTTAAACTGCCACCCAGCGGTCAAAAGCTGCTGGCGCACCAAGTACCGCTGTCGCCGCGGTATGAATGGCGCCATAAGGAACACATTGAAGTAGTAACATCTGTACGTGGAGAAAGTAACACTGTGGTTAAAAAAGTCTGGCAGATAACAGTGCAATACTTGTTTATTTCTTCTTTATTTGTGCTTAATGACTGGATATCTGTAAACAATTTTGCACAGAATATATATTCAGATATTGCAGAAAAAGACATTGTGATGTTTTAAAGGGTAGGAGATTTACCCTTAATATTCTAAATGTTCTCACATTAATGAAAAATATTTGAAGTTATAAAGCAGCTGTTTGCTTGAAAAAGATGTAATAGTGTCATTAGAAAATTCAATCCATTTAATTTTAATCTTTATTTTATACATATAGCTTAACATATATTTGTATTTATTTTATATTTTTTCATTTCAAGGTTTGGATATTTATGAGCACTAATTTTTACAGAAAATAGATTCTGATACTGGTAAACATTACATTGTGTTAACTGTTCAAATAAATCTTCACTGTAAAATACTGAATTAGAAATGATGTTATTTTAATATAGTCAGTCGTGAACTGAAGTGGGCTGGTCTAAGGCTTGAAACTCCAGAGCTGAAAAGGAGTCTGAATAAAGATATTACATACATCCATATTTTAAATAAATAACATTAACTGAACTTCACTAAATCAGAACAAATAAATGTTCAACATATCTGTTAAACTTAAATAGTTCTTCTCAAAGTTCTAACAAATAATAAAAAATATAAAGTGCCAAACAAATATTCAAAGATGATAAATTGACTTGACAATGATCTTACCATTTGCTTCTTCAAATTGAATTTGAGCTGAGAGTGAGTCCTCTTGTTTCTCAGACAGAGAAAAGAGCTCAAAATCTTTCCACCTCCACGTGCTTTCAGGGATGCACCATTATATTGTCCTCCTAAAAACACACCCTAAAAGTTTCAGCTCAGCCAGGTTACTGCAGTGTCCCCTTCAGACATTTAAGTTTTAGCTAATGTTTTTTTTTGTTTGATGCAACAGACAATGATCAAGCCAAGTACTGATTATGTGCTTCGTTCAGTGTTAAATGCAATTAATGTGAGTTTGGATACCACTTTGCATGAGATTTATTGCTATACTAGAAGCAGTAGCAGATAATTTACCTCAGAACTTGAAAATAAAATAACTGCCAAATATATGGTTTAAAAATGAACGTTAGAATTGTGAATCCGTGGAAACCAACAAATATCAATATGTACTTTTGCGAATGTTAAAGACGTTTAACATGTATTAATTACATTACAAACCTTCATATTTCATTGGAGTGCAGTGCACTATTCTGCACATCTGAATGGCTCTGGTATTTAAATGTTTCTGACATGTTGCATCTGGTGTGGATAACCAAATTGCTTGTCGCTGGAATTTTGTCATGCTGTAAGTTGTTAGGAGAAGGTGTTACAATGTAAGCTGCTCAGCTAATGTTAATGCAATATTTATATTATTTGGTAATTAAAAACCACACAAATTTCCAAATGAGAATAACTGACCTTAGCGTATTTTTCAGATAAACAAGTACAGGTGTTCATTTAGCATGTTTCTTAAATATATGCAAACATATTATGCCATTTTTTATACTTTAGTAGAGTCAAAGACTTACATGCAACACATTTAAAATCTACAACAGTTAAAACTTTATCTATAGCCAAAACTATTTCAGATAAAGCAGCAAATTTCACATCCTTTAGGTGGCTAAACCTGTTGGATGCAGAATGGAGATGCTGTGATTTTTTTCCCACTCTTTAAGACAATAACCCAGCTGTTTTGCTGCAAGGATGCTCAATGTAATGCTCAATGATTGCTCAAGGGAAACAATGTACAGTGCTTTGTAGGCAAGTCACATCTAAAACAAGTCCTGACATTCTTACTACCCTCAATAGAAATTTGGATGTGTGTCTTTAATGCTCAAATATTCTGTCAGTCTGACAGTTTCCCTATATTTATCGCAGGTGAAGCGATACATTAAAAAAATACTAGAATTATTTTTCATGTTGCTAGCATTTGTCACAATGTTATTTCCTTCATTTTGTTAGCTTCTTTTATCTGATTTATTAGCTGAGAATGAATGACAATTACGTTTACTATGATAATAAAGTTTACATATTGATGGAATGTTTGCAGCATGCTTTATCATGTTGCTGTCAAGTTTTATGAGATCCTGGTAAAAAAATGTACATTCTCTAAGCATGCCCCTGGTTAGTTGCTAAGCTCTACAAGTCATGGCTTAATTTTTACCTATGTTATATATATTTTTACCTATGTTAAAAAGCCTGGAATAAACATTCTTTAAACAATGTTCTTATCTTATTGTTCCATGGTGCTTTATTTACAAGAATACAATCACAAGAATTATGACACTTTAGTTTGGTGTAGTGAATTACTGTTTTAAATTAACATTATTACTCACACTGCGGTTATTTCCTTCTGTCAGATTTACGGACTGGCGGAAGGAGAATTATTGGAAATTTACATATGCACATTACATATACAGAAATAGGCAGTGGTCCTTTGACATTAAAAGAATGTTTCACACACACAAAACAATGACATTTGATAATTATTTATTACTTCTCATGTTTCAAATGATATATTTTTCATTTTAAATCACAAATGTGAATTTCTTTAGAAAGTACATGCATATGGTGGCCGAAAGAGCTTAACATGCTGCAATTTAAGAAAGACACCAGCAAATTATAAAAAACACCAGCAAAAAACAGCTGCAATTACAAAAAAACACTAGCAAATAAAGAAACAATCTTTATCAATTTGACAGCACACGTGTTGCAAATTGGTCAAAACACAAACAACTGAAGAAACGAGCAGCAAATTGGTCACAACACAAACAACTGAAGAAATGTGCAGTGACAGATTTGCAGCGCGTTTCTTCAGTTGTTTGTGTTGTGACCGATTTGCTGCACGTTTCTTCAGTTGTATGTGTTGTGACCGATTTGAAGTGCGTTTCTTCAGTTGTTTGTGTTGTGACCGATTTGCAGCGAGTTTCTTCAGTTGTTTGTGTTGTGACCGATCTGCTGCGCGTTTCCTCAGTTGTTTGTGTTGTGACCGATTTGCTGCGCGTTTCTTCAGTTGTGTTGTGACCGATTTGCAGCGCGTTTCTTCAGTTGTTTGTGTTGAGACCGATTTGCTGCACGTTTGTTCAGTTGTTTGTGTTGTGACCTATTTGCAACATGTGTGCTGTCAAATTGATGAAGATCCGTTTCTTTATTTGCAGTTATTTTTTGTAATTGCATGTGCTTTCTTAAACTGCAGCACGTTAAGCTCTCTCGGCCACCGTACATGTAGCCTTTAAGAGCGAAATATGCTTTTAAAGGCAAACTATGAATACCATGAATGTCAATGGTTACAGGTCTCCAGCTTTCTTAAAATTGTGTTCTTTTATGTTCAACAGAAAAAAAGTCAAACAGGTTTGGAACAAGTGAGTGAATGGAGACAGAATGTTCATTTTTTTGGTGAACTATCCCTTTAAGAAAGCACATAGAGACTGATGACAAAAATAAAATCACACAAAGAACATAAAGACATGCAAAAGACAAATTAATGAGTATGTTCAGCACTAGACGTGTTTTGTACAGTTGTAGCCGAGTCCAGTCCCAGAAGTGTGCCTAGGTAAGACTGCTCTCGAGGGTCCAACATCTGTTCTACTCGCACTGGATGCACTATATTGGTTGGCTGAGGTGTGAGAGTGTACTTTTCCAAGAACACTAAGTCAGTGGCAGACTGAGACTGGTAGCTCTGCTGTTGCTGGCTCAAAGCTGGAAGAATGCCATGTGGCACTCCATGAACAGCAAGATCAGCTTCCTCAGTCATCCGTACAGGAATCAGTGTCACAGGAACGCAAACATCAGCTGCAACACTCTGCAGCACAGTCTTAGATGTATTTTGACATGGTTTGGACTTTTTATTTGATAGCAATGGGTCGATTAACTTGTTAGCAGGGCTGGCAGGCTGATTCTGCTGCAGGTCAAGCAGACGAACACTGTGCACATGATCAACGTGATACTTGAGCTTGTCCTTACGCTTGAAGGAAGCACTGCAGTGTGGGCAGTTGAAAGGACGTACATCTGAATGAATGACCATGTGTTTGGTCAAAGTCTTCTTGATGCGGAACGTCTGGTTACAGATCACACACTTGTGGGGTTTCTCACCTGAGGAGAACAAAATATTAAATCAGAAAAAGAAAAATCATGTTAAAATGTTTCAAATATGATACATCAAGATTTTTGAGACTTTGTTTGTACATCTCTCAATTGTCATTGCATTGCTTTATGTTTTATGCTACAATAAAAAACAGTTTTGCTTGGTTTGGGCCTCTGAATAGTCAAGTTTACAGCACTTTATTTCATGGTCTGTTAAAATTCTGGCTGAAGGCTGTGCATTAAATTTGCTGAAATGTACATGTAGTTCCAGTCAGTTTTGATCAGTTTTAAATAACTGCAAACATTAGTAGTAATAACCATAACAACTATAAGTGACAGTTGTCAAAGCCTTCCTTTCTTTGTAGTGCACGTGCACATGTTCAACAGCTGTTAAACTCTGCCTTCTCTCCTTTGGTAAACTTATTCATACACCCAGCAGACGTGCGAGCTGGAGAGAGATATTTAAACTTAGTATTTCAGGTTTTGTATTGAAGACAAACAATGTAAAGTCCTGATATGTTTAAAAGGTCACGAAACACCAAAATTAATTTTTTGAGCTGTTGACAGTCATATATGTGTCCCACGAGGCTAAAAACACTGTCAGGACACATATATTTCACAAAAAAGTGAAAATTGGTTGTTTTTGCATTAATTCGTTCTTCCGGTTAAAAACGAATTTTTTAAGCTGCTTCACGGTGATTGAATACTTGCGTGTATTCCAGCGTGGAGAGTGGGCGTCTGTACCAGTGAGAGCATCGTGACGTTTCTGAGTGTGCAGCATAAATTCATGAGAAAGACTTGGTTCAAACCAATCAGCGCGCTCTATTGTGTATAAGGTGCAACTTCATTAATATGCATGATAGCTTCGAAGACTTTTTTTTACCTCTAGAGAGACGCCACGTTGTGTTGCCAAAAACAAGTGAAAGAAGAAGAATTGTTTGGAGACACAGGTCGTCAGTGTTGCGTTTTTAAATGTGCTGCAACTAAGGTTTTGTTTTCATTTCCCCCCTGTGAAAGCGCAGCTGGAATCTATACACACATGACTTTCTGACGCTACTTATCGAGTGCATCTAAGTTACAGAGAAATGCTCAGGGTTTTTTCTCTTATACGATGTGCGGCATAAAATGTTCCTGAATAAAAAGTGAAAGTGCCAAACTGCAGTCGACAAATTAACGATTTGGCAAATAATTCGATTACTAATGTCCATGTATGTAAACACAGTCACTGTCTTTCTCCCCTGCGTCTGTGTGTTTGTTTTGCCTCTGTGAAAAGCAGCGCGTGCCCAAATGGAAACTCCCATTTTTATGCAAAACCTTCCCTCTTTCCCTTCCCTGACACTCCCACCTAAACAGAGCTAGACACACCCACTTTCCTGAGTTTTTTAAATGTTTTCTTTTGCAAAAACAAATTACTTAGATTTCAGCATAAATTTCACAGAAAATGTGTTCTGATCTTCCTCCAAGGCTGCATTTACACTGCAGATTTTGATGGTCAATTCTAATTTAGTTTTTTGTTTTTTTTAGTTTAGTTTAGTTTATTTGTTTACAGGGTCAATGCACATTAATAAACATTACTGTAAAATGTGCCAGAATAAGCCAAGAATGGCTTTTTCATCTGTAGACCAAATGATACAGATTGTTAAAAAGTCACACCTAAAATAGAAGAACAGAATATTAACATAAAATACAATTTCATATATAAAATACAATTAAAAAGTAAAAAACAAAAACAGTCTGATGGCAGCAGAAGAGGACAAAAAGTGTCAAGAATACCATCCTAATGCTGACAATGCTAATTTGTCATTAACCAATTTTTAACATGAGACTGAAAAGAACGAAAAATAAGTGATCTTCAAATTGTTGGTGAGATGGAGATCCATTCTCTAGCAGCTTTCACTGAAAATACTGACTGACTAAATTGACTTTTTTTGAGAGGAATAATGCAATCCCCTCTTTCACCACCTCTTGTAAATCGGTGAGCAGTCATTCTTATATTCACAAACTGATTTAGTGGTGAACTCGGGTTATGTAAAGTCTTAAACATTAAACAGATATGTACATATTTAATTAAATTTTCCCAACTAAGCAGGTTGTATTTCTTTAATATTGAATAATGGTGAAATTGAACTGGTTTCTTATCAAGGGTTTTTATAGACATCATTGTATAATGATTCAAGTGGCTTCAAAGTAGTAATGCTGGCTTGGGACCAAGTGGTCAAACAATAAGTGATATGAGAAATTAAATTATCATGGAGTGACAATAGATTAGGGCAGACTCACATGACATCTGATCACGAATAAATCTAAAATTTGTTAAACTGAATCTGACCCGGTTACAAACCTTTTTAACATGTGACTTAAATGATAGTTTCGAATCTATCAAAACACCAAGGTACTTGTACTCAGATACAACTTGTAATCTTTCCCCTGATACAACTACATCTGGTACTACACTTACCCTACCATTCTTACCATTCTTATCATTCGTGACTGTATGTTTGCTGACCTGCCAATATCATCTTATAAAATTGACTTGTATCCGATTGTCTTTATTTACACAGCACACGGCAAAGGCGCAATGACCAGAAAAAAAACAGCAGGCGCTGACTGACAGCTGATGATAAAAGAGCGCTCTTTTCTCCATTCCTTAAAGGTCAGTTGTGTCGCTCCATGGCGCATTTGCTATTTACATGGTGGACTTTTTAAGTGGAAAAACTGAACACTTCAAATCAGTTAAGAAAACAGTTGAACAAACCATCTGCAGAATGAGCCTCCTCCATTTGGCTTTTACTTTCACTTTCTCTCTTTCATGGATAAGGAAACGGTGTTGTACGCTCTCCACTGAAGACATCCATAAGCCTACATAATTAATTTCGTATGTTAAGCGCAAAGATTTGTTTCAAAACTATTTCTAAATTCAGTTCTAATTTCCAGCAAACAAATAAATAAACAATAATAACGAAGTGTGGTCTAAAAACTGAGTTATATCCAAACACATGACCTAGGCCCCCTATGATCGAAAACCTGACAGGTGGACAAATCTAAGCTTGTTTTTCATAAAACAAATATAAATATGCATATAATAAATAATACTTATGATAATAATAACACTACACGAAAGCAAGTTGTCATGAATAACCTGAAAAAAGCCCCCAGGGTGAAGAAGGCATGGAAGTGTGATTTTTATAGTTGTGTAGAAAATAATAATTTTTGTAACATTTTAATCCTTTAAATCCTTTTCATTTGTAAAGATATTTCTGTATTACTGTGAATCCTGTGTGTTTTAAGCAATGTTTAAGCGAGGTGCACAACTGACGCACTATGCGCTGGACTTTAGACCTGCTTTCAGCTGGTCTATAGTATAGTCTATTTTAAGTCCTCAAAATAGCAACGTGCTAACAATGCGCCTTAACACACCTCATTTATTTTTTAAGACCAGAACACCTATGAGTCCACAAACTGGCTCAAATGGATTTTCTGGCGGAAAACAGGAAAATTAGAGTTGTGTTGGTCTGAAACTAGCAACACGTCGTGAAAACACGCCTTGCGCCTTATTGCGCTGGGTGTATGATAGGACCCCAAGGCATTTAGAGATACTAGCCACTGTGCCTCTCCTAAATAAGTAAATATAACATAAACAAAAAATATTTTGTCTTTTACACATGTTTACAGTTCAATGTGTTTTTACCGCTGCCACAAATACTGCCGCACTTTATCTGCAAAATGCGACTGCAGCTTTTGGCCGCTGTGTGGTGCTTTTACTATAAACTTCATTAGCTAAAACATCAACACGTCAAAAACAGTTACTGATTCAAATATAAATTTATCATTAATAATGTTGATAACGGTTAATGATGGCACCTGATGATGTCCACAAAAACACCTGACAGAATAATGATTAGAGTGGACTGTACTCCGAGCTTTAAAAAAATGAGATTTTTTAGTTTTTTTGTGATTTTATTTAGGCTAGGTGTAATTATTTTATTTAGCTGAAATAAAAGACAAATATTAATAATATATTCTTTGCAAACAGCATGTGATGACATCACACATTTTAATGATCTATTGCACGCAAGAATAAAGCAGGTCGATCACTGGAAATATTATGTTTTATTCCTGGTTTTTTGTTCCATTTCGGGTAAGTGATGTGTGACCTGATATATTTTCAAGCGTTATTTGCAAACTCTCTGGTGCAGAGAGTTGATTTGTAGGTGCAGACTGCCCCTGGACTGCAGTTGTATAAAATGGCAACACTCAAAACACTATAGCAATAACACTAGACTGACTGCACCATAGGTGTTCTCTCTACAACAGTTAGGTTTGAGGTAAGGGAAAGGGAGCACTGTCACCTTCAAAAGTTTATTCAAAAGTTTCACTGTAGTTTTTATATCGCAACATCTGTCAACATTCTTCAAGTCATTATTTTAAAGATTATGTCTTGAGCTTCTGATTTTACCTCAGCACTTGTGTGATTTAATTTTCTCCATCTCACTCGCGGTGAGTTCAGGTTAGGGAGTTTTTTTTTTTAAACTGTTCTTTGTAGTACATAAATTTCTGTAGGCCCCACTATAGGCATTATCACCTTTAGACTGACTGCATCATTATAGGCTAAAACGTTAACAGTGTTCTCTCGCAACATTAAAGGCTGATTTATATTTCTGCATCAAGCGCACACGTGTGCAACGGTGCGGGCAACGCATGGACGCATAGCCCTCGCCATGGCTGTCGGCGTCGCTGACGCGCACCTCTCAAAAAATGTAACTACACGTCGCAACAGAAACAGCACGCAGAAGTATGAATGCACAGCTACGTGTGTTGCATGCGCCGTGGGTCACGCTGATCACTTGATGCAGAAGTATAAACCAGGCTTAAGGCAGTCTATGAGGTAAAGAGAAGGGAGCATTGTCACCTTCAAAAGTCGCTTCAAATTTTTCAAACTTTCAGAACAATTATCATCAAACCTTATTCAAGTCTACATTTTAATATGCGAATATTAATAATCATCATAACATGTATTATTGCTATTCATCTTCTTCTTCTTATTATTACTATTCTTATTATTATTATTATTTATAGTATTATTATTAGATTATCATCTGTAGCAGCCCCTATAACCAATTCAGTGTTTTTTTGTTTTTTTTTTTGACGATCCTGAGCATAAATTACCCCTAAAAGGTGTTCAGCTGAGCAGTAGCCATTTACTTGCCTTTTTCTTTCATTCTTTTTTTATTTTGTGCTTGTACTCTTTGTGCGCCTTTGCAAAAATTGCTTGTGAAATCCTCCCAACATGTCCTCCCAACATGAGCCAAACAATAGACCCGTTCTGACATCCTTTCAGACAAGCATCTTCCCTTTAAACTGTATTTAGGTTTTATTTACACTGATACGTTTTAGTTTATTTCCTATAAGCTATTGTATAAATTTATTGTACTTTATACTTTTATAGTGGCCTTATTATTAAAATATATATTAAATCTATGGATTATTCAAATAAATATTCAGCAATAGAGTCATTTGTATTTCGCCATGCATTTCATCTGATTGGCTAATCTTTATTATATAGCCTAATTAAGCACATACTGCCAAACCACACAGTAAAGTTTCATATTTTTCAATAAAAATGTTAATATCAAAATGAAAATAGTCAGTGGTTTATATAACATTTATGTGACATTTGTATAAATTTGACTGCCTAACATTTCTGCTGTTCTCATTGCTTACTGTCTTGCTTTTAATCCCATACTGCATTGTGTGAGATCTTCCAAATGAATGTATTAGAAATACCAAATACCTTATATATTGGATTTGTTTTCATTTCTGTTTTATTTTATCATTAAATTTATTATTTTACTTAAGTGCTCAAAACTATTTTTTGAAGTCTTTTAATATATTTATTATATGCTGTACCTGAATGTGTTCTGAAATGTGACATAAGATTGGTCTTCCCCCGGAACTCTTTCTTGCACACTTGACACTGATGCACTACTGCTTTATACCTGTAAAATTATAGAGTACATAACAGACATGTTACAAATTACAATTCTCAGACACTAAAATTCAACGAAATAGTTTTTTGAATATCAAATAAATTATCACAAAATGTACCTCTTTGCTTCTAAAATTGATGTGTGTGTTTGCACATACCTTTGCCATATCTTTTCTCCCAGGTGAATGCTTTTATAATGGACAGTCAAGTGATCGGCACGTCGGAAGCATTTTCCACACTCTTCACACTGGTGTGCTTTTTCCCCTGCACAAAGCAAATAAGACTATTAGCATACATTAAAGTTTTAAGCAAGGCTCTGAGAAATAATTGGTTACAGTTCATTTTCACAACAATACAACCGTACCTTGTTCTTACCTTACCTTGTGCTGTGTTGCAGTCATTTTACTGATGACTGCAACGGCAACCTAACCTACAACTTGGGATCTGCCGGCCACTTCAAGTCAAGTGTAGTCAAGCTTAATTGTCATTCTTCTACATGTGTGGATATACAGAGGAAATAAATGTCGTGTCTCGCAGGACAACAGTGGGGAACTTTACATAATACCTTACCAAACTTATTTAGTGTCTAATTAAGTATCTTTCAATTTCTGAATTGATGATGTATGTAATGTGAATCTATCTCACTTGGTAGATCCTATATTATACTTGTGAATGTGAATCAAATTCAGCAAACAGTTTACAGATGCAAATGATAAGCGGTACTGAAACAAAGAATCATCATTTCTCCTTGGCCAGGTAACTTTCCATTGGTTACCTCAACACTGTTGAGTGGCTAAACCAACTGTTTGCTAGCCTCCACAGTTTACTTAGGTCAGATAATCTGCAGCACAAAGTCACCTAGATTTTATAACATAGAAACTCTGTCTGTTCTCAAACCTCTAATATTACAGTGTGCAATATAAACATTCATTCATTCATTTTCTTTTCGGCTTAGTCCCTTTATTAATCAGGGGTCGCCACAGCGGAATGAACTGCCAACTTATCCAGCATATGTTTTATGCAGCAGATGCCCTTCCAGCCACAACCTATTACTGGAAAACACCCATACACTCTCATTAACACACATACTGACTGGTACGGTATGGTTCGGTTTGGTACGGGTCACCTTTATCAGGCTTGCGTTTCCACTAACAAGGGTACCCTTTTGGTGGGCGTGGTGTATGACAGAAAGTTTCAGTCGACGTCATTCTCGCTCGAGGAAATGTCTACAATAAAGCTGTACGGGTTGCTCACATATCATATGAGAAGCACTTCTCACAAAACAGACGCTTCATACACATCAATACTTGTGTAGAAATGTTTATTACTAACTTTTCAATGAACATGAGTTGATTATAACTGCAGATCAATGACAGTGCGAAACAACCTACTGTAACGTCTGTAATTATATTAAATAACTAAATAAATGAACATATATAAACACATACAGCCCCTTACAGTCTCCGATATGTTACCAACTACAGAAGAACTACATATAGCAGACATTTCGTCCGTATTTAGGTACAAAACAACACAAAAGAGCCCACAGTCAGTGAAAACCACTCATCTGTGTCTGTAATCTTCAGCAGCACATGTAGCCTCTGTTAGACAGTAATTCTATCATTCCCAGTTCATATTAGTCCAAAAGGTGAAGATAATAAGTTAGTTATACATGGCATTTTGTTCATGTTTGCTGAAAAATAATGTGCTCCTTTTTTGTGCTCCTTTTTTCCAGCTTCTCCTTTGTTTCTTTACGCTTCACTCTCACGTTTGCCAGTGTCTGACAGGATTGGTTTCAAAAGCACGTCAATAATCAAGCACAGGTTATTATCATCAGCTCAAGAAGTTTGTTATTTCAGATATAATGTTAGATGCGCGCGAGCACTAGCAAGAAAGTGAAAGAAAGCTCGCGCCTCAGACTGGCTCGTAAAAAACTACGCGGCACAGGGTAAATCTGCTCTTCTTCTTGGCTTTGTGGCTGTTCATGCAGACGACGACAAGGTTTGTTTGAGCCCTGATCAACCATGGCTCGTTATTATATGTATTTATAATTCCGCTATAATCTCGCGCTGTGTATTTCAAACATGGCGGGTTTTTTGTTTTCATTCTGGCTTGTTGCGTAAGCGAATGACGTATCTCTGTAAACCAATAGCGTTCAGCTGTGCGTGTGGCTCCGCCTTTTGGTACCCTTTCGAAAGGGTGCCGAAAAAGTGGTACGGTACAGTTCGGTACGGTTCGGTACAGTTCGGTACGCTTTTTGACAGTGGAAACGGCCATAAAAGCGTACCAAACCGAATTGTACCGTACTGTACCACTCAGTGGAAACGGGCCATTAAACACAAAATTGAAGTACACAATCAGGATTCTTGCATAGCTCCCAGATTTGTCCAGATGTTGCAGGATGTAGTCTAATGCCATACTGACTGCATCAACCATGGATCTGTTCGCTATGTAAGCAAACATAAAGGTGTTAAGTCTCCAGTAATGTCCTTCAGGAGGTTTAGCAACAGTCTCTCAAATGACTTCATGATCAGAGATGTTGAAGCAATTAGTCTGTAGTCATATAGTCTTGTGATTTGTGGTTTCTTTGTTACATGGGGATTATGGTGGAATGTTTGAAGCTAGCAGGGACTTCACAAAGTTTCAGTGATCTGTTGAAGATCAGGGTGAAGATGGATTACAGCAGGACAGCACAGGCTTTTACACAGGCCAGTGAGGCACTATCTGGGTCTTTGGCTCTCCTTGTCATTTGATTCCTGAAGACTCTCCATACATCCTCTTGACTGATCGGAAGTTTAGGTTGAGAAGCAGTGAGGGAGATCACTGTTTGAGATCACCATGGTCAGTCAAAAACAGTACAATCAGTGCAATCAAAACAGGATTGTAAGGCCCGCTGTTTCAGTGGTCCATCTCTTTAAAATCCGTACAGAAGATTTAGCAGATTAAAGCTTATGTCTGTAGGCTTGGAGAAGATGTATCAAACAGTGATTAGAAAGCCCCAATGCCTCTTTAGGGGAGGGCTGGGCTTAACCTTTGAAAGTTTGATAAACAATTAGGAAGTATACTAATTCTAAAGTTTTTTTTTTAATTCTATTTATTTTATCATTTTAAACCACAAGAGGCTGCTGCCTGTTTAAAATATTTTTTTATTTGTTACTAATGTGTACTGAACCATTAATTATGTGCATCATTAAATCCATACTAGTTATGCATTAAAGTGTACTTTTTGAAAGTCAGGATGACCAACAGGGTTCTGTGTCACTTAGATTGTGTGAGAAAGTCATATTTTAAAAAAAAGCTGCTCAGAACACATTTACTGAATAGCTCAGGGTTCAGCATATGTCACCACATTACTTGTTGTTATACCTTCACGAGCATATCAAGGTGGCTCTGTGATTACCCAATAGTGTTAGTCTGTCACTGCCTTCACAAAACCAGTTACTAGCAACTAGCATTTTGCAAGAGCAAACTGACGTTTTCTGGAAAGGGTTACGGTGGGAGACAGCAGCTTATTTGAATTTATTCTAATACTGACACAGGGTTGTGTTTTTACTTCAATTTCAGAATGGTAATTTTTGAGCTAAAAAAAGGTATTTTTTTAAAAAGGTATTGAAGAAAAATTTTTACATCACTTTACATTGAACAACATTACATCTTTTAACGATAAAGAAAAAGCCCCATTAAGGTATCGCAAAAGCATTACTGATAACCAGTAGAAAGCAAACATATGAATTAACCATATCCTGTTAAAATTTACAGCATGTATTCACCATTTTTATATGGGGTTAATGAGACCAAAAAGTATAAAATTTTCCTTAAAGAACAATTTTGGCTAGAAATTAAATTGAAAAATATACCTGTGTGGATTTTTTTGTGTTTCTTTAGATGATCATGACGAATAAATGTTTTTCCACATTCTTCACATTCATATCGCTTGTCCTCATGGTGAACACGAAGGTGAAGCCTAAAAAAAACAGATAAAAAAAAATTTATAATAGTAATACTTAATGTTCTACCCAACCACTGTTGATCATATTTTAGTGTTTGGGTGCAACACATTTTTTTAATTAATGTATTTTTGACACTGTAGATGGAAGAAACAGCTGCAAGAACAAATTATTTTAGAATATATAAAAACTAAAAACAGCTTATTTATGATTGCAATAATTTCACAACAGTACTCTTGGTGGTAAAACATAAAAGTGAATTTATGTACCATAAACATTATTTTTGTGTTTAATTTATATACCAACAGTATTGCATTACAGGAAAAACAACACATTACAAAGGTGTGAATATTGAAACTGATTTATTTTATTTAGTTCAGACCTGTAGGAGCTTCCATGACGAAAACTTTGTCCACAGATGCTGCACAGGTGAGGTTTTTCCCCACTATGGATCCTTAGATGCTCCCTCAGTGTTGTCCTAAAAATGTTCAGAGATTAGTGTAAAAAATTCTCTGAATAACTATTAATTCAGAATCGGCACTTTTAGGCTGCATTTACACTGCAGATCTTGATGGTGAATTCCGATTTTGTGACTGTATCCGATTTTTTTGATGACCTGCTTACATCATCTTGGCACAATGACCAGGAAAAAAAGAGCGGGCGCTGACTAACAGCTGATAATAAAGGAGCGCCTTTTTCTCTATTCCTGTATGTAATCTGTTCGCAGCTTTTGACAAAATTGATCCTCAATTGTTAATTGTTGCGCTCTCATTAACATGCTTAAACACCTGTGCTATATGACAATATAAAAGCTGTTTTAGTCCTCGTGTATGAGTTTTAAGGTTTGCGACTCTGCTGAAGACTTGACATCATTCGCCATTTTTAATGATGCGCGACTCGCATCGACAGGTGAAATCCAATCTACCTGCTTACACTGTAGACACGAGGGTATAGATCCGATTCATTTCGGATAAATTTCCACATACGAACAAGGCCTGAATCTGATTTTAGTAAATCGGAATCCATGTGATTTGTTCCTGTTTACACGTACATGGGCCATATACGATCTGTGCCACATGGGAGAAAAAAAATCAGAATTGAGTCACTTGAACAGTGCAGTGTAAATGCAGCCTTAGCCAAGGATGGTTTACAGGAGCTTAGGGCATATATAAATATCAAGACAGGACAGAAAAGGGCAGAAAGACCTTTAAATAAGTCTAAAATAATGTATTTACAGGTGAAGTCAGAATTATTACCCCCCTTTGATTTTTTTTTTACTTTTTAAAATATTTCCTAAATGATGTTTAACAGAGCAAAGCAATTTTCACAGTATGTCTGATAATATTTTTTTCTTCTGGAGTATTTGTTTTATTTTGGCTAGAATAAAAGCAGTTTAAAAAAAAAAAAAAAACATTTTAACATTAAAATTATTAGCCCCTTTAAGCTATATATCTTTCCTGTTGAGAAGTTGTGTTCCTAAACTGCAGACTCCTAGTGTCACACCCCTGTTCAGATTATGGTTCACTTAAAATCTCCACTCATTCGATCTCTGGCCAATCAGGACTGCCTCAAGGGCTTTATTAACTGCACCTGTGCTCACAGTTTGCCCGTTTCTGGCTGCACATGGCTGAACTGTGCTGAGGACTGAATTCGATTTCCTTTGTTTTCCTGTGTGTGTGTATTTGACCATGTAAGTGGCTTTTGTATGATTTAAGTTGAGTTAAGTGCTCCTATGTTTCATGTTTACCATATTTTCTGTTTAGATATGTACTTTGTTGGTAGACTGAAGCATTGCATTTCTGTTATTTCCTTACTGATTACTGACACATTGTATTTCTGTTATTTCCTAGCAGAGAACCACACACACACTCACACTCACACTCACACACACACACATGCACACACACACACACACACACACACGCACACACACACACACACACACACACACACACACACACACGCGCACGCATACCTGTTCCCTTGAGCCCAAATCCTTGATGCTAATAAATGCAACTACCCTCACTACCAACCTTGGAATTTGAGGGTGATTCAGAGGAGCCAGATCAGCCTATGGAAGACAATCAGGAGGATGCTCCACATTCGACACGCTCTAACTCACTGAACTTATCTGAGGGAGCGCATTCCCCTGATGCTGAACACCCCTATGCTTCCTCAATGGTTTCTGTTTCTGATGCTCGGGCCACCCTGTTAAAGCACTTAGTAACGGAAGTTAGAAATCAGGGTAGATTAATACAGCAGTGCATGCTTAAAACTAGTACCCTTCCTCTTCCACCTTTGCAACAGCTTCAATCTCCTCTAATGGCCCGTTTCCACTGAGTGGTACGGTACAGTACGGTTCGGTTTGGTACGCTTTTATGGCCTTTTCCACTGTCAAAAAGCGTACCGAACCGAACCGTACCACTTTTTCGGCACCCTTTCGAAAGGGTCCCTGTAGGGGACTGACTGTAGGCTATAATTTGTGTTGTTTTGAACCTAAATACCAGCGAAATGTCTGCTATATGTAGTTCTTCTGTAGTTGGGAACATATCGGAGACTGTAAGGGGCTGTATGTGTTTATATATGTTCATTTATTTAGTTATTTAATATAATTACAGATGTTACAGTAGGCTGTTTCGCAATGTCTTTGATCTGCAGTTATAATCAACTCATGTTCATTGAAAAGTTAGTAATAAACATTTCTACACAAGTATTTATGTGTGTAAAGTATCTGTGTTCTGAGAAGTGCTTTTTATATGATTTGCAAGTGACCGGTACAGCTTTATTGTAGACATTTCCTCGAGCGAGAATGACGTCAACTGAAACTTTCTGTCATACACCACCCTCACCAAAAGGGTACCCTTGTTAGTGGAAACGCAAGCCCGATAAAGGTGACCCGTACCAAACCGAACCGTACCGTACCAGTCAGTGGAAACGAGCCATAAGCAATGCACCTCCTACCTCATCCAGGTTGCAGTCGTGGCAGCATACACATCCTCCTGGTCCTATTGAATTGCCTGCTGCACCCCAGAACCCTCTCCCAGTGGTATCACAACAGGCCTGTCAGACTACAGGTAACTATAGTGCCCCTCCTTATCAAATACAACAGTATTCTTCTCCACCACCTGTAAGCCGGGCCCTTACCCAATCTGTGCCACAGCCCTTGCAGCTCACACATCCTTTCGGCCACGGTCAGTTTCCTGCTACATATCAAGGATCAGCCTTGCATAACTCAATGTACCCAGCCCCTACACTGCCAAGTCAACCATTGCCTGGTGTTACATTTTCCTCTGTTCAGCCAACAAGCAATGTGCAGCCATTTGACATTTGCATCTCCTATAAGTCAACTAGTTCCTCCAGCTGCCCCCCTGTAGTAGGTCCTTCTTTCCCTGATCTCACTAGAGAAGATGAGAGTCAGTATTTGATGTTAAAGATGGCCCTATCCAACTTGTTGGATCCAGGAGAGTCAGAGAAGTATAAATACCACATCCTATTGGATCATCTAAAGGTGGACCAGGCGAGAAGACTTGCATTGGCTTATGTTTATGCCCCAGATCCTTGCACTCAAGCTATACGGGCCCTAGATGAGCGTTATGGTCAACCTAGACAACTTGCTTTGAAGGAGCTCAGAGCTATAATGGAGATGCCTGCTATTCGCATGGGAGATGGTACAGGCTTAGACCAATTTTCCCTTAGAGTTCAAGCACTAGTGGGCCTCCTTCAGTCCATGGGCTCTGAAGGTCTAGCTGAACTCGCTTGTGGTTCACATGTTGAGCGGCTTCTGGAGAAGCTTCCTCATGAGCAGTTCTGCCAGTTCAAGCGAAGCATGTGTTTGAAAAGATCAGGTCCCCTTTCCTATAACCTCCTGGATTTTTCCACCTGGCTGCAACAAGAAGCCTGTTGTCAGCCCAGAAGGGAAAGAACACCTCAGCCTGTCCGCCAGAAGCCTCCCTTTCCTCACCCTTTAAGAAATACCACTGTACTGCATGGTTCCAAAACCCCCTCACATATGACATCCTCTAAAACCGAAGTTGCCCCACTTAGAGTCAGTCAGCCTCCTCCTAACACTTCATCTGAACGCTGTCCAGTGTGTGCTTATTGTAACTCTGCTGAACATGTTAGCAAATGTGACGATTTCCTCTACCTTACCAAAGACCAGAGAATTAACTGAATTAAGGAACAGCAACGTTGTTGGCAATTGTGCACAAGAGCACTATGCAACCCAATGTGACCTGAAGGGACGCTGCAACCAGTGTAATGGGAAACACTAACAGATCCTATGCACCATTAACCAGAGGCAAGTGCAGAATCTTTATCTTGATCATCCTAGTGATTGCAATAAAGTCCTACTAAAGTGACCCTGCAGTTGAAGTGACCCTGCAAAATGGAAACAAGTCCTTAGACACTTATGCCTTATTGGATGATGGGTCTGAAAGAACAATCCTTTTGCACCCTGCTGCCCAAGCACTTCAGTTAAAAGGAAAACCTGAAAGCCTGAAGCTGAGAACTGTGAGACCAGATGTTCAGACTCTTAATGGGGCGACGGTATTCTTCACTCTCATTCCTAAAGCACATCTAGATAAGTCCTATGTCATCAGTCAAGTTTTTACTGCCAACCAGTTATCTTTGTCTGATCATTCTCACCCTGTTAAAGCTCTCCAGCGATGCTACCCTCACCTTCGTCAGCTTCCTCTCAAACAGCTTAATAAAGTCAGACCCCTTCTATTCTTAGGAGCTGATCAAACACGCTTGATTACCCCAACGCAGCCAGTGAAGTTAGGACCTCCTGGAGCCCCTGTAGCGATCAAGACCCTGCTTGGCTGGACACTGCAGGGTCCTGCCAGAGATCTTCCTAATTCCCCCTCTACTAACGTTCACTATCTCTCCCTTAAATGCCCACCTGATGACATCTACCACAATGTACAAAAGCTGTGGCAGCTGGATGCATTACCTCAGCGAAACACAAAAGTGGTGACTCGATCTAAGCAGTATCAAATGGCGATGCACCAACTTGACACCCAAACTATCAAAACACCTGTTGATGGCATACTACGATATGCAGCACCTCTTCTCCGTGTAGAACCCTGGCCACCTTTAAAGGCCCCCAAGGAGGCAGTTATGTCCCGTCTACGTAGCTGTGAAAGGCGGCTTCTTCAAAACCCACAACAGGCAGAGACGTATACCAGAGAGATCCAAAAACTAATTGATGCTGGGTATGTCAAGAAGTTGCCCTCCTCTGAAGTGGTCCTGGTACATACCCTACCACCTTGTGCATCATAACGGTAAAGAGCGCATTGTGTTTGATTTGTTCCTTTTCCTACAGAAACCAGTGTCTGAATTCACAGTTACTTCCTGGCCCCATCCTTGGGCCTTCCCTCCTTGGAGTTCTACTTTGTTTCAGGCAGTATAAAACGGCTATAAGTAGAGACATCAAATCAATGTTTCACCACGTACGCCTATTACCTCAGGATAAACCTCTTCTGTGATCCCTCTGGCGTGAACTGAACTGTAAAGCACCTCCAACTGTATATGAATGGCAAGTTCTCCCCTTTGGCACGACCTCAAGCCCTTGCTGTGCTATTTACATCCTCCAAAAGAGCATTGAAGATGCACAGGCAGATGAGTGCATTAGCCATTCCATACACAATTGCTTTTATGTGGATAACTGCCTGCAAAGTTTACCCACTCCAGAGGAAGCCAAAGATCTCCTTCAGAACCTACGCACTATCCTCTCCTCTGGTGGCTTTAGAATCAGAAAATTGGCGAGTAATGATCCTCAAGTCATCAGTGACCTACCTCCTGATGCCAAGTCAGAACAAACAGAGCTCTGGTTATCACACCATCCATCTCTTGATCCCTCAGAATCCACATTAGGCCTTCTCTGGAACTGCCACAAAGACATCCTCCGATACAGGCACAGAGCCATTGAACCTACTACCCCAACAATGCGTCACCTTAACAGAGTTCTTGCTAGCCAATATGATCCTCTTGGCTATATCCATCCTTATACAACAAGAGCCAAAATTATTGTACAGTTTGGGGAAAAACCCGAGATTGGGATCCAAATCTTCCTCATAATCTCCTGGAAGCTTGGCTTTCATGGGAAGGTGAATTACCTGCCCTTTCCACCATCACTTTACCTCGCTGCTTCACACGGTCTGTAGACCCCACCTCAGACATCCACGATCTTCACATCTTCTGTGATGCATCAGAGCAGTCCTACGGTGCAGTTGCTTACATGCGTACAGAAGATGATCAGCAGGTAAATGTGTCTTTCCTCATGGCAAGGTCCCGCATTGCCCCCAAAAAACAGCTATCCACTCCACGACTTGAATTATGTGCTGCTCTGATAGGAGCTCAGCTAGCTAATCTCCTGCAAACAGAACTCACCCTCCAAATCAGGAAGACTACATTATAGACCGACTCTACGACCATTCTCTGTTGGCTGCTCTCTGATTCTTGCCGCTACAAGATCTTTGTTGGAACCAGGGTAGCTGAAATTCAGGAACTCACTAAGGGCCAGGAGTGGCATTATGTTAATTCACAAAGTAACCCAGCGGATGACCTAACTAAAGGAAAGCTGCTGACTGATCTTGGCAAGCCCTGTAGGTGGAATCAAGGACCTGCCTTTCTGTCTCAACCATTTGAACTATGGCCCATTAACCCCAATGTATATCAGTCTGATGACCCTGTAGAGCTTTGCAAGTCCAGTTTCTATGGTGCAGTATCTCTCAGTCCATACCCCTCTGTCCCTGACCCCAGTCAATTTGCCACTTTCCAAGACCTCCTTGACTGCACAGCTACCTCCCTTCATGGGGCAGCAAATCCTCCATCAGCAGAAAACTACAATGATGCAGAGACTGCCATCCAGATAGAATCATTTAAGGATGATTTGGCCTGCGTTCAAAACCAAAAGCCTCTTCTATCTTCAAGCCGTTTACTATCCCTCGCCCCTGAACTAGATCCTACATTAGGGCTCATTCGAGTAGGCGGAAAGCTACGTCAGAGTAGTGATCTACTTCCTGATGCCATTCACCCAATTGTCCTGGTTCCTGCACACCCTATAACAAAACTCATAATTAAGGATTATGATGACCACTTGCACCATCCTGGAGTTAAGGAGAAGGTTCTGGGTCTTAAGGGGTCGCGAGATGGTCCGAAAACATCAACATAAGTGCCCTAAATGCCAGCAGTTCCGTGCTCATCCTATTATTCCCAGAATGGCTGATCTCCCTCCAGCCTGTCTACGCTTTTGCAAACCTCCATTCTACTCAACTGGGGTGGATTGCTTTGGGCCCTGTATGGTAAAAATTGGCAGACGAGCTGAGAAAAGATGGGGAATAATTTTCAAATGTCTGACTACTAGATGTATACACCTCGATCTACTCTGTCACATGAACACTGATTTCTTCCTGATGGCACTCAGGCGGTTTGTTGCTCGTAGAGGGAAACCAGCCGAGCTGCTTTCTGACAGAGGAACCAACTTTATTGGAGGTAATAAGAATTATTGGATGCCTATCAATCCTTAACCACTGACCTTCAGGTAACCCTGGCCAAACAGAGAATTACCTTCAAATTTAATCCTCCATATGCACCCCACTTTGGTGGAATTCGGGAGCGTGAAATGCGCTCCATCAAAATTGCCCTGGAAACCACCCTAGGTGCTCAAATGGTCAATGAAGAGGTATTATGCACAGTCATGATTGAAATCGAAGGCATTCTAAACTCCAAGCCCTTAGGATATGTGTCATCTGACGTTGCTGATCCTGACCCTGTGACCCCTAATTTGCTCCTCATGGGGCAGCACGATGCCTCCCTTCCTCTCGTAACATACCCGGACTCTGAACTGTGCAGTCGCCGTCAATGGTGTTATAGTCAAATCCTTTCAGATCATTTTTGGGCTAATTTCCTCAGAAATTACCTTCCCTCTCTTCAGTCTAGACCGAAATGGTGCACTGACAAGCTTACAACCTAACAACTTTAGTTTTTTTTGTATTTACCTCTGGCCTACCACCCTCAATCAAGTTTGGTTTTTGGCCCTTTATAAGAAAAAGCTTGTTGTAAGTTCTTGTTGCTTGCAAGTGTCCAAGCAGAAAATCAAAATCATTCAAATCTGGTGTCTATTAAATATAGATCTGAGACTACCGTAGGAAAAGTAACTAAAACTGTTAAGTTAGCACTTTTAAACATCCAGTCGCTTAACAATGTCACTTCTATAAGTCAATGATTTTATCAACACAAATTGCCTGGATTTTATGCTTTTAAATGAATCTTTTTTTTTTTTTGTCATGGAATTTTTATTCTTGCAAATAGAATTTTGACAATTTTACATTTTATAACGACCCACAAAATAATCCCCAAAATAAAACAATCAACATCTGCAAATAAAAAAGTAAATAAATAAATAGAATAAAATAAACAAAATAATAATAAATAAAATAAATACAAACACAGAGAAAAAAATTATAATAACAAACCATATAGATACATACATACATACGTACATGCATACATACATACATACATACCATCACTCAATCCACATCTAAGGTTTTTAAGTGATTGACCTCTGATATTGTATTGAATTTTCTCAAGTTTTAAAAAGAAGACCAAATCTTTGAGCCACAATGAAATAGAAGGGGGTTGTGGGGAGGTCCAAGACAACAGTATTTTGCGCCTAGCAAGAAGAGATGCAAAAGCCACAATGTCAGCGTGTCTCCGGTTTAAAGGTTAACACTGAGAGGGAACACCAAAGATCGCGATTAAAGGGCAAACAGCTAACTTGACCCCCAGAATATCAGAAACAATTTTAAAGAAAGTAATCTAATAATTTTGCAACTTGGGACAAAATACAAACATATGACTAAGGTTACATGGTGAAAGTTTACATTTAATCGCACATATCTGAAACATTGTGATATATTTTAGAAAGTTTGGCCCTTGAGAGATAAGCTCTGTGTATCATTTTAAATTGTATAAAACTGAGCCTAGTACATGAAGTAGAGGTGCGCACATGGTCCAATACTGCACTAGTCATCTTCAAACTCTAAGTCAAGTTACTCTTCCCAGGCCCTGATAGCTTTAATGTTATGAGAGTTATCCTTTGATAAAATAATTGCATATATCTTAGAAATGATCCCACTCATATGAGCATATCAGTTTAAATACCTCTTCCCATAGAGACCTTGTAGGCAGGGGAGGGAAACTCAGAGAACAGAGAGGAAGCACAATGTCTAATCTGAAAATAACGAAATAAGTGAACTTTTTTTTTAATAAAAGAAGAAATTAACTGATCTATATTATTGAAGAAAGATTTTTCAGAAAATAATAGGAATAATAATAAGAAAGGAATAGCTTAAAACAGGTAAAGACATATTGGAAGAATATTAATTTTTACAGCATTTTTCCTGCCTAGTGGTGATAATGGGAGAGATGTCCATCTTGAAAAAGCTGATTTCATGTATGAAATCAAAGGTGTAATATTTGCTGACTTTAAGGCAGAAAAGGTGCTTTTAAATGAATCTTGCTAGATGGCAGTTGTAGAGCGGCAGACCTGAATTAAGCAGGGTGTTTGCAAAGCTAATAGGAGAGGTGGAGGCATTGCTGCTTTGTTTGAAGAGGACTTGGAGTGTAAGCAAATGTCATTTATTGAATATTTGTCCTTTTGAATATCTAAGTATGGCACTAAAGGGTGCTCCACGCATTTTATTGATCATTATCTACAGACCTCCAAAATATTCTCTAACTTTTATTGATGACTTTACAGAGCAGTTATCAGTAGTAACCTCTGAATTTTAGTATTGCTGGGAATTTTAATATTCACATTGATAATCCAAAAAGTAATGCTGTAAAAGTACTCATGACTGTTTTTAACACTTTTGATCTGGACCCCCACACAGTTGTGGGCACACTCTACATTTACTTATATTAAAAAAAAAAAAAAAAAAAAAAAAAAAAAAAAAACTAATTTAGAAGTCTTTAGAATTGCATACAAAGACAGTATGTCCAGCTATAGGAGGGCTTTAAAATCTGCCAGGGCTGAGCACCTCCGCAAACTGATAGAAAATAATCATAACAATCCTAGATTCTTAATTAACACCATTGCTAAATTAACAAATAATCGGTCATCTTTGGAACAAAATGTTCCACCGCAAATTAGTAGTGATGACTTCATGAATTTTTTCAGTGATAAAATAGAAGGCTTTAGACAGAAAATAGGAGATATTAAACTTTCTGCACCGCCTTATACTTCAGATCCAGTAAACACGCCACTGAATCTAAATAACCTACAGTGCTTCAAAATCATAGAACAGGAAGAGCTAGACAAAATTACAAATAGCTCTAAATCAGCTACGTGTATATTGGACCCAATTCCAACAAAGTTACTGAAAGAATAGCTACCTGTTATAGGAGAACCTCTTCTTAACATTATCAACTCTTCTTTATCTTTAAGCCATGTTCCAAATCCTTACAAGTTAGCTGTTATTAAACCTATTATTGAGAAACCACAACTGGACCCCAGCAACTTAACTAATTATAGGCCTATTTCAAACCTTCCATTTATATCTAAAATACTAGAAAAAGTTGTTTCTGCTCAATTATGCTCCTTTCTGCAGACCAACAATGTTTTTGAAGTGTTTAAGTCAGGTTTCAGAGCTCATCACAGTACAGAAACTGCATTAGTGAAAATAACCAACGATTTACTCTTAGCTGCTGACCAAGGGTGCATCTCGCTATTAGTTCTACTCGATCTTAGTGCTGCATTTGACACCATTGACCATGGTATCCTTATTAATCGCTTAAAGTCTACAGGTGTCCAGGGACAGGCCCTACAATGGTTTAAGTCATACTTAGCTGACCGTTACCAGTTTGTGAATATTAATGGACAGCCTTCACAAATCAGTCCAGTAAAATACGGGGTGCCTCAAGGTTCAGTTTTAGGCCCTTTGCTGTTTACAATATACATGCTAACCCTGGGAGACATTATTAGAAGACATGGGATCAGCTTTCACTGCTATGCAGATGATACTCAATTATATATTTCAACTAAACCTGACGAGACGTCTAAACTGTCCAAGCTAACTGAGTGTATTAAAGATGTTAAAGACTGGATGACCAACAATTATCTTCTCTTAAACTCAGACAAAACAGAATTATTACTTATTGGGCCTAAATCCTGTACACAGCAGATCTCACAACTCGACCTACAATTAGAGGGATACAAAGTTAGCGTTAGCTCTACTATAAAATATCTGGGTGTCATATTAGACAGCAATTTAACTTTTAAAAATCATATATCCCATGTCACAAAAACTGCTTTCTTTCATCTGAGAAATATCGCTAAGTTACGAAGTATGCTATCCATCTCAGATGCAGAAAAGCTAGTCCATGCTTTTATGACTTCTAGGCTGGACTACTGTAATGCACTGTTTGCAGGCTGCCCAGCATCCTCTATTAACAAACTTCAATTAGTACAAAATGCAGCTGCCAGAGTTCTTACCAGGTCTAGAAAATTTGATCACATCACCCCAATTTTATCCTCCTTACACTGGCTGCCTGTTAAGTTTCGTATTGAATTTAAAATATTGCTTCTTACATATAAAGCTTTAAATAATCTAGCTCCTGTTTATCTAACCAATCTTCTGTCTCGCTACAATCCAACATGCTCTTTAAGATCTCAAAACTTAGGGCTTCTGGTAGTACCTAGAATAGCAAAGTCGAGTTAAGGAGGTCGAGCCTTCTCATTTATAGCTCCTAAACTCTGGAATAGCCTTCCTGATAACGTCCGAGGCTCTCCCAATTCAAAACTAGATTAAAGACCTATCTGTTCAGTAAAGCATACACTTAGTGCACCACTTAGGGGGGTTCCACACAGGTTATGCGTCTTGTTGATATACACTATGAACAGTAGCTACGCTAATTATTTTCTTTATTCTCCATTTCCACCTGGGGTTACTCTTCCCGAGGCCCTCAGACTATGCAGAGTCACTGATTCGATCCAAGACCAGCGACGAGATGATCCCAAGGTTTCCATATCCTGGACCTGGCCGAATCCTGAGCAGCTACTGTGATGGTCATGGAAGAGTGGAGAACATGAGACTGATTCCTGTGACGCTCCAGAGACAGACGAGTCTTCGCTGAGGCCAGCTTCCAGCCTCCGCCACTGAGACTGCAGCTCTGCACAAGACGTTTGGCCAGCGGAGAAATTAAAATGATTGTGCCCAACTGAGCCTGGTTTCTCTCAAGGTTTTTTTTCTTCACTTCCGCCATTTAGTGAAGTTTTTTTTCCCTCTCCGCTGTCGCCACTGGCTTGCATGGTTCGGGATCTGTAGAGCTGCGCATCGTTGGATTTGCCCTTCAATATTTGGACTCTCAGTAATGATTATTAAACCACACTGAACTGAGCTAAACTGAACTGAACTTGAACACTACAAACTGAACTACACTGTTCCTATTTACCGTGACCTTTTATGTGAAGCTGCTTTGACACAATCTACATTGTATAAGCGCTATACAAATAAAGGTGAATTATAACTAAGGATTTACACATTTCATCAACTGTTGTTAAGGATGTTGAACTATGATCATTTCTGTATTCTTTTTGATATATTGATCATTCAAGTCATTGAACACAGATCTGTCCATGTCAGAAAGAGACGCATAAATGAGAACATTAGTGAGCAGTTTATGAAGGTCATGTCACTAAGCACCAAGAATTCATGCAGACTCTGTTAATTTTCTCTTAAATCTAAAGTTAAGAATGTCATAGATGACATTGCTCCTGTCAAAGTCAGGAAGAGGACTGGTAGACAAAAAGCACTTTGGAAGAAGTCAACAGCAGTACAGATGATGAAAAGACAAAACTAGCAGTCCATTATAACATCTTTAAAGACAGTCTTTCTGCTTTTAATGTGGAACAAAACATTGCTAGGTAGACTTTCTTTTCAAACCTTATAAACAGCAACTTAAATAACTCCCGCACTCTCTTTGCAACAGTAGAAAGACTCATTACCCCCTCAGTAGTATTCCCAGTGAACTACTCTCTGAAAGTATATGTATATGTAATGAGTTTACTTATTTCTTTACCGATAAGATCAATAATATCAGAAAGCCAATCAGCTCATCCAATCAGCCAAGTTGTGTTGACATCAGAGAAGCTCAACCACAGTATGTCTGATTTCAAGGCAATTGATGGTAAAATCTTAGAAGAGACTGTGCAGATTATGAAAACACCAACCTGCAGTCTTGACACACTCCCCACATCATTCTTCAAAACGGTGTTTAACTGTATAGAAATGGATATCCTTAAAGTAGTAAATGCTTCAATTTTCTCTGGGACTTTCCCAAACTTAAAACTGCAGTTGTTAAACCCCTCTTGAAAAAGAGCAACCTGGATAGCCCCTATTGAGCAACTATAGGCCAATTTCAAATCTCCCTTTCATTGGCAAGATCCTTGAAAAAGTTGTTTTAACCAGGTTAACAAGTTCTTAAGCTCTAAAGGCTGTTAGACAATTTTCAATCTGGTTTCAGAGCACATCATAGTACAGAGAGCGCCCTTATACAGATAATATATGATATCCGCCTAAATACGGATTCAGAAAAACTAACAGTGTTGGTATTGCTCAATCTCAGTTCCGCATTTGACACTGTCGATCAAAACATACTTCTGGATAGGCTGGAAAACTGGGTTGGGCTGTTTGGCATGGTCCTTAAATGGTTTAGGTGACCATAGGTCAAGGTGCACACCCATCACATGTGGAATCCCACAAGGTTCAATTCAGGCACCTTTCCTGTTCAACCTTTATTTACTCCCACTGAGCCAAATAATGAGAAAGAACCAAATCTGCTACCACAGCTATGCTGATGACACTCAGATCTACTTAGGCTTACTGTCTAATGACTACAGCCTAATTGACACCCTCTGCCAATGCACTGATGAACAGTTGAATGTGCCAAAACTTTCTTGAGTTAAACAAAGAGAAGACAACAAGTAATTGCATTTGTGAACAGTGATGAGGTTCTCAAAGTGAATGCATATCTTGGTTCTAAGGGTCAAAAAACAAAAAGAAGGTCAAGAATCCTGTTGTGATTCTGGAGTGAGATATGAGTTCAGTAGTCATGTCAAAAAAGTAACTACATCAGCATAATATCATCTCAATAACACTGCAAGAATTAAACGTAACACTTTACTCTGATGGTCCATTTGAGTATTAGTATACTGTCTGCTTAATATCTGTTGATACTGCTCCTTCAACAGACATTTAACTGACTATAAGAAACTTTGCAAGTACATGTCAACTTACACTAATCCTCCACTAACAGTATACTTATAATCTAATGAAAATTAGTTGCAATGTAACTTAAATTCAACAAACAGATCATTAAAATAAAGTATGACCAAATTAAAGTGTGACTTTTGTTTCTATTGAGGACTTAAAGAAACTTACGTAAACAAACGTAAACGAGCGGTTAAACAGACATGGGAGGATGTAGAGAAGGTAACTAGGTGGAGCATAAAAGTTATGGGCATATGAAAAAGATAGCATTTTAAGAAGAAAAAGAAGCAAAATGTTACGAAATTTCCCATCAGTCCAGGGCTTCAAATGCAGGTCAGTTGTTTATCTGTAAATATAAAGAACATAGCTTTTGTTCTTTCTTTAGCTCTAATATCTGCTAAAAGTAGCACCCCTACTATCATCCCATAAAATAATACACATTCTTATTATTAACTGTAAAGTTTAATGAGTATTTAAAGACAGATGAGATATTCACATTAAATAATTAGGAAAGCAGCAGGGCACTGAAGCAATAGTGCAAACATTAATGTATGACAACATAAATGCAAAAACATTCTTAAAAAAAAATTCTCAAAGTAATTACTGAACTATGTTTGAATTTTTAGAAAAATGTGTCTGTTAGTTTATGAGGTTTAAAACTTTTTACTCTTTCAAATTATACTTCAAGTAGCACTAGCTCTGGTGCAGTAACACACATCAGATACAGCCAGGGAGTGACCAGAAGGAGGAAAATAATATTATTTGCCTTAACATTAAATGAAATGGATTGTTTTGTTAAATGTTGGGTTTAAGTTATTTTAACATGAATAGTAAATACATATTTCTTTAAATATATTTATTTATATCTAATATGTATCTAATTACAGCTTGTACGTTGCTTAGGATAATAGCTACACTCTAAAAAATGTTGGGTTATTTATTTAACCCAATGGTTGAGTTAAAAATATTTGGTGCTTTGTTGGGTTGTTTTAAACCTTTATTCGGTTATTTATTTAAAAACTCAACCAGTTGGGTTACAATTTTTGAATTTCAACAGTCAACTGATTGAACTGACACAGAACTGCTGTATTAATATGCGTACGTGATGTTACAAAGTTTATGCAAGCTCTAATGCAGTAATGTTGTTATTTTTTTAATCAAATTGCCTCTCCGTGTTTCACCTGGACTCTTAATTATTGATGATACAAACATTTGCGCTTCATAGCCGATCTATATGTGGATAAAAACGATTTCTCTACCTCCGTGTTCATCTCTACAGTTGTTTTGGAGGAAATGATACACATATTTGAGATATTCCGCCGTCATTCTCGTCTTTAGGACCCAGCAGAGACATCAAACCGGACATCAAATACCTTCCAGTCTTGTTGAAGTTATGTTATGTTGTCTTAAAAAACACTGTCCTTTCGCTAGGAAACTATATTGTAACAACTAAATGCTAATATAGACACATATATGTGCTACATTTTGTTCAGGAAGTTGCTGGTTTTCCCAAAAAGTACAGAATCCGAGCATTATATTATTATTTGTTATTATTCGCCGCTACAATCGCAACGTGAGGAAGTTATCCTGGAAAAGAGCAGAGCAGAAGCTTGCTATTTCATCTTTTATCAGAAGATGATTCATTATCCATTTCAAGGTACTTGATTATTAACTATTGAAAGTTAAATGTTATTATTACTGTTTGTGTGTACTATATTGAAGGCCTTGAAAATTGCATTTTCCCTACATCTTTTACTAACCTACAGGGATGAAACCACAACTCTGATAATGTAAGATGCTAATATAAATCAGTTATATATGTCATCCAACAATTAAATATAAGCTTAAGAAATATATATATATATATATATATATATATATATATATATATATATATATATATATATATATATATATATATATATATATACATATAAGAATTGTAACATCTGCTAGCTTTGTATATATAATAGTGGTAATATTGGCTAATAAACAATAATACAGGTGAGATTTTAGCGATGCTGTGACCACTTAACTGATAAATTTTGTCTGTCAGCTCATGTTAATTTGTGGTTTATTTTATTTTTTGTTTGTTTGTTCATTGTAGGTTGCTCTGGACAGAGCGAGCTTTAATCGTCCTTGATAATTTTGTTGAGAATGGTGAGAAAACAACAGCTCTGTGTTTTGTAATATGTACATGATGTAAAAATGCACAGATACACACACTCAAGCAGTATCATATACTGTAAAGGTGTCTTTACATCACCATATGTCTTAAAATCAAATCATACATTTGTAATTCTTCTGTAAATGCATTTATACTTCTCTGAACAGCACTGGTAGTGTGTAAAGACACAAATGTCTCTTTCAAAAGTGTTTCTGTGCCTTATTTGAGTGTGAATTTGGTATTAGACTCTGTATCAGGCATGAGGCCACAGGTAATTACAGATGACTGATATAGAGTCTAAGCACAGTTCAGAAATTTTAAAACTCCACTACTGGAACATCTGACCAAATAAATTGAGATATTACAGACATTAACCTATTTATATAAATTATTGCGTTATGACAATTTACTGACAGGTTCCAGTTATTTCAGTAGAAATCTGTGTTCAAGAGTTCGACTCTTTTGCAAGTTTCTGAGTATGAGAATTAAGCACACTGATGAACATAAGTGCAAAATTTGACCATGTAAAATGGACCTTATTTGCCCACCAAATTTGCAAATGTGATGCACCTTAAGAAGTTACATAAAAGACTAATACTGCAGCTAAAAGTGCGCATCTTCATAGTTTTTTTTCTCTTTATCTGTTTAAGGTACCACTGGAGATGACCACTTCCAATTATCTTTTCTCTATTGCTAAACTGGGTAAATACATGATTTTTGTTGTTATTTGGTCCATGCCGGACCAAATAACAACAAAAATTTAAAATTTCTGTTTTAAGGTTGGAGCGAACATCATTTGGTTTATGGAAGAGTAGGTAACTAAACCATTCTTGGTGTGAAATTCCATAGCATTTTTTCCCTCTGTTGAAGTCAGTGGGGACTAGGGCTGCCCCCGACTAAAGATATTCCTAGTCGAATAACACTCCTGCATTTTAGCGATTAGTCAAATAATCGTTAATTTATGATATTAATATAATAACTTGCGTATATACTAGGAATATAGTCCAAGTTGAAGTTTAACACTTCCATATGACAGAAAATGCTAAAGCATGATATTAGCGCATTCAAAACAAAAATTAAGCGCTTAAAACGGAATAGTAAAGCGTTTAAAGTATACAGTGCTTACACAAAAATCAGTGGCCGGAACGTTATAGGCTAATTATGACATAAAAACAGCAATCAGACTGCCTGTGCATTTTAATTATTTATTATCAAAAATACAAACTGTAACAGTTACATGTCAAACAAACAAACAAAAAAAAAAAAAACAGTTTTTAATAAAATAAACTAAAATTCGTTCTTTAAAATAAATCAAATAAACTTATTAGCAACTTAGGCCTAGTACAAAACTAGGCAAAAAAAATAAAATAATAAAAAATAAATACTGTAGCAAAAACGCTGTTTGGTATAAAAATACAGTGGAAAATTAAAATTTATATAATTTTTATATTGTTCAAAAGGAAAATTAACAAAAACGAACAACTTAATAAATGCACATCGCACAACGCCCAAACTTAGAATAAAAAAGAAGGCGGCAAACAAATTAACAGCCTATTTGTTTGATTAAATTGTTTAGAACAACTATATTTAAGACAAAATGTGGAACAAATAATTTAAAGAACACTAATACAAATCAAAAATATCAGAGCAAAGCCACAAACTGCCATTAGGACGACGGATGAGTCTTGACTTGAAACAACAAATTAAAAACATCAGACTAATTTTTCTAACAGAATAAAAAACAACTTCTGCATTATATAAAAACGAAAAAATAAAAATAATATGTATTTATTTATTTGTATAGCCTACCCGATATAAAAAAATACCCGTTTTTTTTATATATAGCCTAACGGATAGCAAACAGAAACACTACAAAAAGGAAATTGAGCATTCTTACCTAAGCTTTCAATTCGATTTTATTTTTTTCATATTATGTGAGAGGAACACCAGCTTGTCCACATTGCTGGGAGGAAGGGAGCTTCTCGACTTGTTCACAATGAAGCCGGCCTTTGAAAAGATGCGCTCTGATGGAGTGGATGTGGAAGTGATACAGTGGAGGCGTTTAGCTGCTTTAGCGAGCTTTGGATATCGATGTTCATTTTTTAGCCACCATGCCAATGGTCCCGAATCAACCTTTGTTTTATCCGCCAAGTACATTTTTAGTTCATCCTTCTCTTCTGCATGCTCCTCCTCATCAATGGCCATCAGCATGGATATCTCGGCCTGCTTTTCTTTTTCGGTTCGGGCTCACCCTCCTCTGCAGGGCTAATGCTGCCATGCTCACTTTCTGGCGCAGCTTCTGTAGATAAACTTTCTGCCAGATCCGACACTGTGGAGTACGCATCTTATCGTTCGTGTTGGTCAAAGAATGACAAGCTCTTAAAACGTGGGTCTAAGACAGCAGCTTGTATATAAATGCTGGTTGCAATATTTTCCGTCATTTGCCATCTCGTGTCGATTTCTTTTGCTAGTTCTGTCTTTAGTGCTTTTGTGGTGGGACTGTCTTCGTTGCGCAGCACCAAATGGCGTCTCTTCATGTTTATTAACATGGGCAGTGTGGCAGATAGGGATGCGTTTAAATCCTGAGAAAGCAGCTCAGTGAGAGTGATCATAGGCTTTAGCACTGCGACAGTGTCCTCCGCTGTCAGCCAATGTGCTGTTGAGAGATCTAGACCTCGTTCAGACCGTTTGGTAATTTCAGGGTCTGACAGCACAGCTGTAACTGGCCATCTCTGTTCCAAGAGTCTCTCCAGCATGAAGTACGTGGAGTTCCATCTTGTGGAGACATCTTGGATAAGTTTGTGTTCTGCAACATTCTGCTGCTTCTGTTTATGAGTCAGAGCTGTTGTAGCCTTGGTACTTTTCTTGAAATGCCCTACAAGGCGTCTAGCAGCAGCGATGCATCGACATATGGGGTCAGTTTTAAGAGCCACGTTTATGCATAACTGTAACGTGTGCCCCGCACAACGGACGCCCTTCGCATTACCCCAGGATGGATCATTAGAAATCAATTCTGTGCACAACACCATATTAGCGCCATTGTCATGTACGACTGCTACCCTCTTTTCTCCAGGTATTTTAAATTCTTCCATCACTTCACTGAGTCGCTCTTTTATATTGGTTGCTGTGTGGCTCTCCTCCAGCACGTTTGTTTCCAACACAAAAGAATGTAGTTGCCAATCTTCAGACATGAAGTGTGCAGTAACGGTCATGTAACCCTCACTCTGGATAGAAGTCCACGTGTCTGTTGTAAAGCTGACTGCTGTACAACTTTGTATTTTCTTAACAAGAATTTCTTTAGTCGTGTTGAACTTGCTTGTTAAGCCATGCATTATTGTGTCGCGTTTGGGAATGGTGTAGCCTGGTTCGAGGAATTTAAACATTTCTTTGAACCCGTCACCACGGACAACGTTGATTGGTCTCATATCAAGCGCAATGAAATCGACGATTTTCTCTGTGATTTCTCGCTTTCTTTTCTCACTTAGAGGGGGTCTCAAAACGAAACTCTGCTGCTTCATTGTTGACTGCGAAGTCGAAGCGCACGACGCCACATCATCGCTGCTATATTGTGGATGAGCCTAGAGACAAATGCATGTCAAAAACCATGAATATGATTTAACTTAACAGCGCAAATGTGTTTATATCCTTATTGTTAAAACGAGGGGCCATGTGAGGTGGTTAACGTTACTACTTACATGTTTTAAATGATAAGACATATTTGATGTTGACGAGTGATAGGCAAATGTTTGCCTGCAGAGTTTGCAAACAGCCTTTTTAGGGTCGTCCATCGACTTTTCAAAATGATCCCACACTTTGGACTTTTTTCCTGACATAATTATTAGCATCAGCCAGACACCTCTTCCACAAGTGCGCTTTGGTATACCGTGAGGCACGAGATCGCGTTGATCCCTCGTTGCTGATGCATACACTGACTGCGCAGCCCTTGATTGCGTAATTTTGCAACTAACCGACTAATAAAAATGTATTCGACCAAGCCCTCTTTATATCGACTAAAGTTTAGTCGACTATTTGGGGGCAGCCCTAGTGGGGACGATCAAGTTTTTTTATTTGCTTTGTTCTTTAAGTTATCATTTGTGGTCAGCAGAAAAACAAAAATGAAATCCACAACTTGAGGGCGAGTAAATGACAAATACACCCCAAAAATATATGAATATTATATCCCAAAACCCATATGAAACCAGGTGGCTGAGGATAGCCCCTCTTTTAAGAAACTACATGTTTTAGTTATATTCTGTAACATACAGTCTGAAGGTGAAATTCTATTTTTCCTCCTAAAATGTTTTGATTCCAGTCGACATGACATTTATGACACTCGGTGCCAAAAGTCTGAGAGTAAAGTCACTCTGTGACATCTTATCTACCAAAATGCTGGCCAGATTCATTCTGCTTGGGAATCCACAAACATGCACAAACACTCATATTGAAATGGACTTTTAGCACATAACTCGAAAGGTATATGATATGTTTGTTTGCAACTATATGTTCTGTTCTATAGCACGTACCAATAGACCTCTTAGGGTGTTATTTACTGTAGAAATGCACAGATCCAGGCAGCACAGTGACACAGTGGGTAGCGCTCTTGCATCACAGCAAGAATGTTGCTGGTTCGAGCCTCGGCTGGGTCAGTTGGTATTTCTGTGTGGAGTTTGCATGTTTTCCCGTTATTCACTTGGGATTCCTCTAGTTGCTCCAGTATCCCCCACAGTCCAAAGACATGCACTATAGGTGGATTGGATAAGCTAAATTGTTCGTAATGCATATGTGTGAATGGAAGTGTATTGTTGTTTCCCAGTGATGGATTGCAGCTGGAAGGGCATCCGCTGCGTAAAACATATGCTAACAAATTGGCAGTTCATTCTGCTGTGGCGACCTCCGATTAATAAAGGGACTAAGCCGAAAAGAAAATGAATAAAATAAATGCACAGATCTTACATTCTTTAATACTCTTGGTTAAAGTTTATCCGTCTCTTTAGGGTGGATTTGGTTTATCAATACTTGGTGGTCCTTATTAGTCGTGTGGAACTGAGTGAATGTTGCCATTCTTTTATGTAAATTCTGTAGTTTCCTTGCTTTTCTGTGGTTTTATGTACTGTACGTTTTGTTCGTTATGTGTTGGTTAGTCATTAAATCATATTATAACCACGTTGGATTGTCTTTGTTTTGCCTCACAGAAATTGTCATTTTAACGACAAAAGATTGCTTGCTACCAGCTTAATTATAATTACTTTAAACTTTCAAAAAATATTCATCTACTTCACAAGAAGTATAATTCCCTTTCTAAATACATAAAAAAACAATTAAAGAGTCTGCTCAGATATATATTTTGTTAAATGAACTATAAGTTAATTCTGAATATTCATAATTAATAATAACTTGTTACTGTTAATCATTAACATTCAGAAAATGAGCTAAATTTGTTACAATTCTCATTTGTAAAAAATGGTGACTTTAAAATAAGGTTTCGTTAGTTAATATTACTTAATATATTTCATAACATGAACTAATAAATGCTGTTCATGTGTTGTTCATTATTAATGCTAGTTCAACATTTACGAATGCATTATTAAAATATGATTTTATTTCTTGTAAACATTAGATAATACACTGTGAGTTAACATGAACTAACAATAAACAAGTATTTTCATTACCTAAAAGTTAACAAACCTTATAAATACTGTATTAATGCATTCTTCATTGTTTGTTAATGTTAATGCAATAACCAAGCGTCACTAATACAACCGTATTGTAAAGTGTTACCAAATAAATAAATAAAAAATGGACTCTGCCTTTTCTGCCTTTGCCTATTCAAACCTACAAACATCAACTATCAAACATTTGCAAACACTTTTCATAAAAAAACTAAAAACTATGTACTTCCATCCACCTAATTTTTATGCACACTTTGCAATATTTTCAATGGAAATGCCAAGATGCACATTAATTTTGAAAATGCACATAAAAAAACGTTTGCACACAACTGAGTGAGATAAATTCATCAAACGAATAAATTCCTGCATGCGCATCAAAAAAAAAAAAAAAATCCATGGTTTTATCAGACCATGTGATGACAAAAATATGCAAAATGGGAGGGCATTAATGGACAAACCCACATAGCACAACGTTTGAAATGTTGTTTTGATCCTTTTAAAATTAAACAAAATGGTAATGGAAATGATGATTTAGATGCACATGTTTTATGTGAATATATCTAATTTGCATCTTCGGATGGAAACATAGCTAATGTTTGAAAATAAAAGCAACTTCTCACCTTTCTCGAACTGATTTTCCACACAGAAAACAGGTCCATTTCCTCTTTCCCCCATGTGTGCACTCTATATGACGTTTGCGGTTGCCTGTGTCATTAAATTGACGACCACAGATGTCACAAGGAAATGGTCCTGAATAATGGACATTTTGTGAACATTAAAAGAATGTTTTGGGCTCAATAAGACTTCAACTTTTGAAGCATTCACACCCCACAATACAGACAAAACCACAAAAAACAACACATTCATAACACGAACAAACGGTTTTAGGAAAACTTTACCTAAATGGAACTTTTCTTGGTGCTTTAGCCTGGCAAACCGTGACTTAAAGTAGTCATCACAGTAGGCACACTTAAAGGGTTTGTCCTGCGAATGTAAGATCATGTGCTCCTCCAGGTGGGGGCGACGGCTGAAGGACTTGTGACAGATCTACAAAAGCAGCAACAGGAACAAAATGACAAATTTAGACTAATTGCAGACAAATGAAAAGTGTTTACAAACATAATTTAGTTAAAACTTCATGGCATTCTGTGGCAATTGGCATATATTAATGATACATAAAAACAATTATATAAAATAACAAAGAATAAATAAGGCATATGACTCACATCACATTTCCACACTTCACTCTTCTTCTTCTGAGTGAGAAACTCCTGCAGGTGGTCAGGATGAAATCTGTTAGCAGACAACATGTTCCATGCTTATGCTTAAATAATTAACAATAAATAATTCCATAGCCAAAAAACAAGCCGGAAAATATATTGTTAACTGCAACAAGTAAATGCATTAAATGAAAAGATGTTGTTTAAATAAACTAATTCAAATACATAGTCACACAGCATAGTTACACTACATAATTACATAGCAAATTAACATTACATAATTACATAGTTACACTAAATAACTAATAGTTCTAGTAAAACTAATTTTAATAGATTACTACAAAAACATCTAAAAAGTGAATAAGAGACCTAGCATTTCCAGCGTTCACTGAAGTATAAGGCAAGGCAAGTTTATTTATATAGCACATTTCAAACACAATGGTAATTCAAAGTGCTGACAATAAACAAGAATAAAAGAAACAAGAAAATAAAAAATATTATAAACAGCTAAAAATGTGTTCAAACAGGTTTTGAAGAAATGAAAAAGAAAATAAAGCCATAAAAGTGCGATCTGCTGGACGTAGCACAGTACTTATTCGGTAAAGGCACAGCTAAACAGATGTGTTTTAAGTCTTGATTTGACTGTGCCTAATGTTGGAGCACATCTGATCATTTATGGAAGCTGATTCCAGCAGCGATGGGCGTAGTAGCTGAAGGCAGATTCACCCTGCTTTGACTGAACTATTGGAATTTCTAATTTACTTGATCTTAATGATCTGAGGCACCTGTTAGGTTTGTAATCATAAAGTATATCTATTGAGGTCCTAGGTCATTTTGAAATTTATAAACAAGTAATAATGCTTTAAAATGTATTCTGAATGGAACTAGGAGCCAGTGTAAAGACCCGAGTACAGGTGTGATGTGTTCTGATTTTCAGGTTCTGCTCAGAATCCTGGCAGCAGCGTTATGGGTAAGCTGCAACAGTCTGACTGTCTTTTTTGGGAAGGCCAGTGAGGAGTCCATTACAGTAATCCACCCTGCTGCTGATAAAAGCATGAACAAGTTTCTCTGAGTTCTCACTAGAAACAAAGCATCTAATTCTTGCAATGTTTTGAGATGATAGTATGCTGATTACTTACTGTTTTGTTATGACTATTAAAATTCATTTCTGACTCCAGAATCACCAATCAAGACTCTTGACCTTATTTTTTGTTATTTGACCCCTAGAGTCAAGGTTCACATTCACCTTGACAACCTCATCACTGTTCCTAAATGCAATGACTTCAGATTTCTCTTTGTATAACTGAAGAAAGTTTTGGCACATCCAACTATTAATTTCATCAATGCATTGACAGAGGGTGTCAATAGGGCTGTAGTCATTAGGTAATAAGGCTAGGTAAGATCTGAGTGTCTGGTTTGTGTTTGGTTTGTTCTCATTTTTTGGCTCAGTGGGAGCGTATAAAGGTTGAACAGGAGAGGTGTCAGATTTGAACCTTGTTGTTACAGATGGATACATTTCTAAAGTGGTGAAAAGGAGACTACAACAGGCTGACTCTTATTACACAGGTGTTTGCCACAAAAGTAAAAAACACATAAAACTCTGATCTCAGATTAATCAGGGGTTGCCACAGCAGAATGAACCCCCAATTTATCCAGCATATGTTTTATGCAGCGGATGCCCTTCCAGCAGCAACCCAGCACTGGGAAACACCCATACACACTCCTTTACACACATGCACTATGGCCAATTTAGCTTATTCAATTTACCTATAGTGCATGTCTTTGGTCTGTGGGGGAAACCAGAGCACCCGGAGGAAACCGAACCACGCGAATACAGGGAGAACATGCAAACTACACAAAGAAATTCCAACTGACCCAGCCGGGGCTCGAACCAGCAACCTTTTTGCGGTGAGGCAATTGTGCTACCCACTGCGCCACTATGACGCCCATGATCTGAGATGTATAATTGTAATAATCTGAGATATATAAAATAATCTAATAGATTAGATTAGATTCAACTTTATTGTCAATACACATGTACAAGTACAAGGCAACGAAATGCAGTTTCGGTCTAACCAGCAGTGCAATAGCAGCAAGTGCAGGATACAGGTATAAGTTATAAAGTGCAGTTATAGAAAAATTATGGTAATATTTACAGATGGATGTACTATGAACATTATATACAGGTTGTATTAGCTATGAACAGATTTACAATAAATGAATATATGTACAGGATGCTATTAATAGCAGAAGCGTGCAGATAGATAAACATAATTACAAATGTCCATGTGCAGTGGGTATGTACAGTTCAAATAAGTGAATTAGTGCAATGAATATGTGCAAACTTTAAATGTGCAAGTGTTAAATCGTGCAGTGATTGTGAGGAGTATGATTTAGAGGAGTGTGGGGGATGTATTGGGGGGGCAAACGAGTAATAATAAGTAATAATAGAATAATAATAATACTAGTAATAATAATCTGAGACATATAATTGAAATGGTATGTTTATGTTAACTGTGATAGACAGAATAGCATTGTGGAGTAGTGATCATGAAAATGGTGAGGGCAGCGCGGTGGCGCAGTGGGTAGTGCTGTCGCCTCACAGCAAGAAGATCACTGTTTCAAACCTCAGCTGGGCCAGTTGGTATTTTTGTGTGGAGTTTGCATGTTGTTCCCATGTTTGCATGGGTTTCCTCCGGGTGCTCCGGTTTCCCCCACAAGTTCAAAGACATGCGCTATAGGTGAATTGGGTAGGCTTAATTGTCCGTAGTATATGTGTGTGAATGAGTGTGTATGGGTGTTTCCCAGTGATGGGTTGCAGCTGGAAGGGCATCTGCTGTGTAAAACACATGCTGGATAAGTTGACGGTTTATTCTGATGTGGCAACCTTTGACTAATGATGGGACTAAGCCAAAAAGAAAATGAATGAATGAATGAAAATAGTGAAGAATCAGCTCAGAATTTTCCTACAGAGATGTGCAAACTTAATGGCCAACAAGAAATGCCTGACCTCTGTAATTGCAAAATAAGGATTTGAAGTCATGTTTTTACGAAGGGTTCAAGTACTTATTTCTCTCATTAAAATGCATATCAGTTCACAACTTTTTTGAAATGTACTTTTCTGGAGTTTTGCTATTCTGTCTCATACGGTTAAAATGAACTTACCATCACAATTATAGACTGATAATTTTTTTTGCTAATGGGAAAACCTACAAAATCAGCATTGGATCAAATATTTTTCCCCATTGTACATTAGGGGTAGGACAAAATATCGATACGGCAATTTATCACAATATTACCAGCCAAAATGCATTATCGATACTCTGGCACCAAGTATCGCTATTTATTGAAATGTACAAAATATCTGAATTAATTATTCAGGCTTACATTGCAGCCATTTACCGCTTTGGCTGCAGTACACTCAGCCGCCTCAAGGTGATGCTTCTCATAATTGTGGATCAAAAATATATCAGAGATGCACTGGCTTCAATTAAAACATTGACAGATGAGCCATTAGAATGAAAAATCTCAGGCATACTGATAACTGTTTCAGTCCAAGCTAGACCAAGGTATTTGTGCGTTTCAGACATCCCACGTCTCCCAGAAGCTTCAGTTTATTTATTCGTTACTGACCTTGGGAAGTCTTGAATATGGTATTATGAAAAATTTCAGGGAAAATATTAAGGAAATAAATAAATAATAATTAAAAAAAACTGTTTTTTTAGTTTCAAACTAAATTGATGACTAAATAAATAAAGCTCTTCACGGCTGAAGACATCATAAGTGCTCAGATGAGTCTGTGCTCACCTCTCTGACCATTCTGATCAGTTATTGTTCTTGAAGAAAA
>NC_079436.1:17264271-17266771 GCF_903798145.1 Danio aesculapii | reverse complement strand
ATTGAATGTGCGACTGCAAAATAAACACTTGGTTCCGGATGAAGTTTGGATGTTCTGGAAATCTGGGATCTTCTCTGGAATTTCACTTTCTTCATCAGCATGAGCTGGTGCTGCCCACTTTGCTAAAATGTTTACAGCTTCCATCATATCAAGAAAACATGCAGCTTCAGCCAAAGCAGGGATCTGGCAATCTGAAACTTCAAATTCAGAAGTGTACAAAAAGTTGAGCAGATGTCCAAAGGTGGAGCCCTCCATGTTATCAATACTAACATGATGGAGTTCAGGATTTTCACTGAATCTAGAATGAAAATAGCCACTTCCAAATGCCAAAACCACCTTGTGTGCGTGATATATCCTCCCATAGACTGTGACAGTTGTGTCACAAAATGATGACAGCTTTTGACGGTCTTCGTTCAGGAACTTAAAGAAACAACCATCATTTTGAGATATTCGTAAACACTTCTTATCCAGTGAATAATCTTTAATAGTCATGCCAACATCCATTTTGGAATTGCATGCTGTTGTTGTCTCCGGTGTTTCTTTGAAACTGATATTTTTCATTTTTGTCTGCTGGGGTGGATTGAGCTTCTTCTTCATGTTTGGGGCTTTCAACACAAATATTCCACTTTCAGAGCTGAAAGAAATGAAATTGACACTGCATTACAGAACTGTTAAACAGACTTTAAAGTAACACACTAATTTTTGAGAACTGGGGCAAACAAATAAAATAATTAACAATGAATCTAATAAATACGGTTTATGGGTTATTTTGCATTAATTGGTTGATTATCAGACATCACCATTGCGAAATGGGGAGTTTTTTATTTTATTTTCTCCCATTCAACGTGCGGTATCAAATTCCATTAAAACAGCACTTGTCCAGCAGTTCATATTCACATCCAATATGAGTTTCATTTTTAATTTGTCAACATTAACTGCAGTTTGGCACTTTCACTTTCATTCACAAACATTTCATGCACGCCCTCCATGATAAGATATTGGATGCAACTATGAACTGCTGGAAGAGCTGTTTTAATGGAAGTTCATACCGCATGCTTAATGGAAGAAAAAAAACTCTGCATTTCATGATGCAAGTGTCTGTGGTCTGCACTGACTGAGTTGAGTTGACTTTATTAGTGCGCGTAGGTAGATTCTATTTGCAGCAAAGTTTGGCATTTGATACAAACAATTAAATCACACAAATACATACCCACATATATACATACAAAGTACCTTAAAAGTACTTAAGTACCTAAAAAATTACAATTTATTCAGAACTACTGGGTAGGTGCAAAGAGTGTCAAACAGCCATGTGTGTGTGTGTGTGTGTGTGTGTGTGTGTATATGGACTATCCTGTCGCAAAACATGGCGAAAAGTCCTACATGACAGTAATAATTCGATTAAGGTGTTATCATGCCTGTAGAGCACTTCAATAATGCAACTAAAATAGGCATACTCCACATCTTAATTCAATTTCTCTTTAGTTCGATTATGACCTTAATCGCTGTTTACATGGTTAACTCTTAATCAGAGTATTGTCTTAATCCCATTAAGATCGAATTATTGGTGTCCATGTAAACATAACCACTGATGAGACTGCCAACATATCGCCACTTGGTGCACAGACAATGATTTGCTCCTTAAGACCACTAAGACCAAGGTGCTCGTTGTGGAGCTCGTTGTGAAGATTCAATAATAAGGAATTTTCGGAGCAGGGCTACAATGACATGAGGGAAGCAGTAAACAGTTTCTGATGTAAACAAAGAACTTGAGGAAACTCTAAAGAAGCACAAAACTGCAAAACAGATTATCATCCATGTGGGGAAGAATAATATTCGGAAGGAGCAGTCAGAACTGCTCAAGAGAGATTTCTGTGAACTCTTGGAAACAGTTAAAAGATTAAAAATTCAGCTGTTCATTAGTGGACCACTCCCTGCAAGAGGGACAAATATGTTTTGACCACTTCTTGGCCTAAATGCACGGCTGCAGAAAACATGTAACAGGAAAGGACTGAATTTCATTGACAACTTTAATCTCCTCTGGAATCAAAGACAACTGTTTACATCAGACAGCCTTCATCCAAACAAATTTGGTGCAAAAGTGCTAACGGACAATATCTATTTTTCTCCTCCATCCTCCATCGGCTGCGTGTGCCACTGAACTAAACCCAAATGGCACATACACCCTTTGTAAATGTCTGAACGACTACAGTGGACTTGGGGCTGACGCATCTCACAAGGACAGTGATAACGCTACAAAGCCAAAACAACCACTGATAGACTGTGATGCATCAGAACTGCATCAAGACTCAGCACTTACCAATAATATTGAGGAAAATAGCCATGACAATATATTTCAGCAGCCAGAATCCCCAGATCCACAGCTTCTGTCACCAGACACGCTCTCATTGTCACCCTGCTCACCTCTCTTGGGTTTTTCAAAAAAGATGAAGAAACTGGTGTTTGCTGGAACTAAACTTTCACACTCCATTGCTGCAAG
>NC_079436.1:17176771-17259271 GCF_903798145.1 Danio aesculapii | reverse complement strand
ACCTTAGACAAGCAATATGAACAAAACATTAACCAATTTTTCCACAATACATACATTTGTCAATGAAATGAATAAGTCCCTTAGGACCAAATGCTGAACTGTACACCTGTCACACTCTAAAATTTAATATTAATTTGGTTAAGAGCTTATTAGAAAATACATACATTGAATTTGCATAATAAATAGAGCATGAACTCATAAATTGTGAATACATTTTTAATGTGTGGTAAGAACTTTTTAAATATTTTTAATTCATTAACTCATTAGTATGGTGTCAGACCTCCTTTTTTTGCGGACAATATAGCTCAGTTCATCTTGGGAATGACAGATACAAGTCCTGCACAGTGGCCAGAGGGATTTTGAGCCGCTCTTCTAGCAGAATAGTGTTTAGGTCACTATGTGATGCTGCTGGAGAAAAAAACATTTCCTGACTCGTTCAAAATAACCCAAAGTGCTCAATAATATTTAAAACTGGTGACTTTGCAGGCTATAGGAGATGTTCAACTTCACTTTCATGTTCATCAAGCCACTCTGTCACCAGTCTTGCTGTGTACATTAGTGCATTATCATAGTCAAACACACCACCACCTTCAGGATACATTGTTTGAACCACTGGGTGCACATGGTCCTCCAGAATGGGTTGGTATAGTCCTTGGCAGTGATGCTCTATCTAGGATCAGTATTGGGCCTAAGGACTGCCCCCATGCTTGACTCTGGGCAATAACGGTGGTACACTTCTTTAGGGCTTCTACACACCGTAACTCTCCCAGATGTGGGAAAGACAGTGAAGGTGGACTCATCAGAGAATAGTACATGTTTCATATTGTCCACAGCCTAAGATTTTGGCTACTGCACAATTGAAACATGCGTTTGGCATTGGCACGAGTGAGCAAAGCTTTGGCTATAGCAGTTGGCCATTTATATTGACCCTGGGGAGCTCCCAACCAACAATTTTGGAGGAAACAACACTGTAGGCACCCACACATCCCTTTCAGACAGCTTCCTCTTGCTTCCAGTTTCTCCTGTTGGATGTGGTTCATCTTCTTGGTGGTTTCCTGACATAAAGGTGCGGTCACACTTGACTTTTCCTTCCATAGACTTCCATTCATACGCACGCGAATGCGTCAGACCGGAAACGCAGGGTCATGCGTTGAGTTTCGCAGGTTGCAGCAGTGCAAAGTTCAAGCTTGGTGAACTCTGACCTGCGAAATCTCGCCACTTGACTGCGTGAGACCAATCGAGGATCAAAACAGCACCTCTCTGGACAGAAATTTAAAACATGGACCGATGGCTGGCTTTTTTAAATGTCTAATCATCATGTTTAATCCCGCCCCTTTTCGCAGCGCCGTACGACAGAATTTCGCACACACAAAGTCCAATGTGACCGCAGCTTCAAGGTGCGGTCACACTTGACTTTTCCTTCCATAGACTTCCATTCATACGCACGCGAATGCGTCAGACCGGAAACGTGGGGTCATGCGTCGAGTTTCGCAGGTTGCTGCGGTGCAAAGTTCAAGCTTGGTGAACTCTAACCTGCGAAATCGCATCACTTGACTGCGTGAGATGAATCGAGCATCAAAACAGGACCTCTCTAGACAGAAATTAAAAACATGGAGCAATCGCTCACTTTATTAATGTCTAATCATCTTGTTTAATCCCGCCCCTTTTCGCAGCGACACACGACAGAATTTCGCACACACAAAGCCCGGTGTGACCGTAGCTTTACTCTGGATACTGTGGTTCTTAAAACATCACAAAGACTTGCTGTCACAGATGTGCCAGTGAGATGCACACCACCAATTTCACTCTTTTGAACTCTGTTCTGTGCAGTGCCATATTTTATGGAAAACTGTGCTATTACTTTTATTTATGAATAAACCACGCTCTGCTCTTACAGGTGAATTGTGCAATCAATGAAGACTTGCCACCAGCTGCTCAAATTTAGCCTTGAAACCTCCCACACTAAATTGGCCAGTGTTTCAGTTTCATTGTCCAACCCATACTTTCGCAGTCCATATCAATTGTGTTTTATAATCATAAATGTCACTTCCAGCACATGCTGTCTTTCACAAATTAAGGTGCGGTCACACTTGACTTTTCTTCCCATAGACTTCCATTCATACGCACGGGAATACGTCAGACCGGAAACGCGGGGTCATGCGTTAAGTTTCGCAGGTTGCTGCGGTGCAAAGTTCAAGCTTGGTGAACTCTGACCTGCTAAATCGCATCACTTGACTGCATGAGACCAATTGAGGATCAAAACATGACCTCTCTGGACAGAAATTTAAAACATGGAGCTATCGCTCGCTTTTTTAATGTCTAATCATCTTGTTTAATCCCGCCCCTTTTCGCAGCGCCGCACGACAGAATTTCGCACACACAAAGCCCGGTGTGACCGTAGCTTGAACTTTGCACCGCACCAACTTGCGAAACTTGACGCATGACCCTGCGTTTCCGGTCTGACGCATTCGCATGTGTATGAATGGAAGTCTATGGGAAGAAAAGTCAAGTGTGACCGCAGCTATACTCTTATTTACCATAATTTTGTTTGGTTTTTAAAAACACCTTTGAAGGTACAGAATGTTTGGAAATGACGTAGAATAATTGTATTACCCTATCACGCAATATTTATCTTGATTTTTCTTGATGTGTTGTTGATGAAAATTTTAACTCCCTCCAGCTACGGTCACACTGGGCTTTGTGTGTGCGAAATTCTGTCGTGCGGCGCTGCGAAAAGGGGCGGGATTAAACAAGATGATTAGACATTATAAAAAGCCAGTGATTGCTCCATGTTTTAAATTTCTGCCCAGAGAGGTGCTGTTTTGATCCTCGATTGGTCTCATGCAGTCAAGTGATGCGATTTAGCAGGTTACAGTTCACCAAGCTTGAACTTTGCACTGCAGCAACCTGCGAAACTTAACGCATGACCCCGCGTTTCCGGTCTGACGCATTCGCGTGCGTATGAATGGAAGTCTATGGGAGGAAAAGTGAAGTGTGACCGCACCTTTAATCGTGAACATGTGCTCTGATATCACTATTCATTTTCATAGAAAACAGGGGCGACGCAGTGGCGCAGTAAGTAGTGCTGTCACCTCACAGCAAGAAGGTCACTGGTTTGAACCTCAGCTGAGTGAGTTGGCGTTTCTGTGTGGAGTTTGCATGTTCTCCCTGTGTTCACGTGCGTTTCCTCAGGGTGCTTCGGTTTCCCCCAAAGACATGCGGTAGAGGTAAATTATTATGGCTATAATTGTCCGTAGTGTGTGAGTGTGTATGGATGTTTTCCGGAGATTGGTTACAGCTGGAAGGGTATACGCTGTGTAAAACATGTGCTGGATAAGTTGGCGGTTCATTCTGCTGTGGCGACCCCAGATTAAAAATGGACTAAGCCGAAAAGAAAATGAATGAATAGTCTCACATTAATAACTATAAAATATTTACATTTTTTCACTAGTGCTTAATTAACATACATTAATAGTTACCAGATAAATCATATTTTAAAATGTTATTTTCATTAAAGTTTAAAACTCTGGGTGTGCGACAAGATGAAAACACATCTTTAAAAAAAACACAATAGAAAGGTAGTACTTTTTTTAAAGTAAGTTTTATTGCTAGTTGGACAAATAAAAAGGAATTTGAACAAAAAAAATTATATATATATATATATATATATATATATATATATATATATATATATATATATATATATATATATATGTGTGTGTGTGTGTGTGTGTGTGTGTGTGTGTGTGTGTGTGTGTGTGTGTGTGTGTGTGTGTTTGGATATATGATTAAAAAACATAAAAGTGCCGGTAGTTAAAGAATTACCCATTTAATATGCCTAATTGTTAAATCTTGGAATTTGAGCTGTTAGGACATTGTAGCTGTTTTTGCTGCCTGTGCCTTCTGCCTCCTCACCAGTAATTCCCACGTGTGTGTCAGAGCCACAGAGATCTGTTTGTACTGCTTTATACTTTTTATTTTTATAGCCTTCACGTTGATAAACAGCACAGTGACAGACAGGAATGAAGCAGGTCTCCTTTACTACAGTAAGAACTTTCCCAACTCTTATTTGATGTTTGTTGTGGTGTTATTTCAAGCCTTTCTGCAACAATGTTATAAAAGCACACGCATTTAGCTTTGCACTGTTTTTGCATAGCAAATGGGACAGGATACACATTAAAGGGCACATAGGTTACCCCTTTTTTATATTTAATATAAGTCTTTTGTGTCCCCAGAATGTGTCTGTAAAGTTTCAGCTCAAAACACCCATCAAATTATATATTATAGCTGTTTGGAGTGTCTGTATTATAGCTGGGAAAAGGTTGTTGCTGTTTTTTTGCACTGGGCCTTTAAGGCTAGTCCTCCCCGCCCACCGTTCTCACATGCCTCAATCTCCGCCCTTGACTGCCTCAGGAAGCAGATCTCACCTAACCATCGTGAGAAATACTACAGTAAGAACCTTAACAATCAGTATCGGTCTTTGTCAGTCACGTGCGTTTGTTGTGTGTGACGTCACACCTGCGCCATTTTTGTGGTATCGCTTCCCGAGACAACTTGAGAGACACATAATAACGCAAGAGGTACATGCCTAAAAAAGGTCAAGCTGGAGACGTAAAAGAAAATCTAGAGTACACGGGACCGCATTAAACTAATCAAAGATGCCAGGGATCGTCATTTTGATAAACTGTCTTACATTCTGTCTGTTTGAATTAACTGCAAACCAACGGAGTGCGCTGCCGCATACCTATTGCTGACATGTCATACTGTATATCATCAATGTCTTAATATACGTTGTTTTAGTTTAAACACCATTAAACCAAAGTAAGTATTTCTAATTATGTATTGCAGTTTTTCATTTTATTTCATTAGTTACATCTAATATTTACATTAACAAACTATAGGAAAGATGTTTGTATCCAAAGTATTTTACAAATATGAACAATAAATGTAATGAAAGCAACAGAACAAAACGTGTAAATACTATTATAATTTTATTTAGTCAAATACATGGAGTGCATAGAGAACAACAAAAAAAAAACATTAAATAAAATGAATACACCCAAATATTAAGATATGTTGAAGACAAATACAGATATTATGATAATCGCTGAAAACCTGTAACCATTGACTTTCATTGTATTTGTTGGTTTTCCTACTATGGAGTCAGTGGTTACAGATTTTCAGCCTTCCGTCATATCTTTATTAGTGTAAAGAGAAAAAATAATGATGGCAAGTAAGGCACATTAAATTTGTGGGTGAAATATCTATTCAGTTCAAACTACTGATTGATCTAATGTTAAACTTTGAGCAAAAGCACTCGTCTCAGTTCTTTAAAGGATTATTTAGTTCACGTAATAACTGCTTACCTTGTGTTTTGATGTACCAGTTTTGTTATTGGGAACAACAATAAATGAGTTAAGAACTAATTTTAAGTCATCCTCCATTTATTTACATTTATACAAATTATATTTTTATTCAGGCACTGAGGGAAAAGTCATTTCGGGAGTAATGCATCATATTGTTTACATAAGACAGGATGAAACATCAGCAAAACACACTCAAACACACAGTGAAAGAAACAAAGTTACAAAAATGTGAAGGAATTTGCAAAGAATGTATCAACTAAGCACATAATGCATTTATACACCTGGGCTTTAACTCTTAATGACAACTACAGCTCTTCTACACTACACTGTAAAAAAATACCTAATTTTACAGAAAATATCTCTAAATTTTTTACAGTATTTTTTTGTAATTTCAAATTAAATTCAAAACTTAGTAAAACGACAAACAATCTTTCTAAATTAACAGTTTGACTGTCATTTTAGGTACTTTATCATTAAAAACAAATTACTGACGTTTTTGTTTTTTATACAAGGAAATTACTGTATTATTTATACAGTATTTTTTCTGTTATTTTAAATTATATTCAAAAGTCCGTAAAAATTACAAACAATATTTGTAAATTAACAGCTTGACTGTTATTTTATGTACTATAAAATTAATGACAAATTACAGGAATTTTCATGTTTTATACAATATAATTGCCGTATTATTTAGTGTTTTTTCCAGTTTTTTTGAAGTACATTTAAAATTACGTAAAATTAAAGTAATAAATTGTAATTACTTGCTCTGTAAAAAAAAATTTAAATCTTAAAAAAAAGGTCAAATGACTGGCAGCTATGGCTGCCAAACAAAAACCATAAAATTATGGTAAAATTTCTTTGTTGAAATAAAGTGCAAAAAATAATAAATCTACAGATATTTTCATTAAAATGTTTACAGAAAAACACTGTTATTTTACAGACTTTTCCTAGATTATTACGATCAAATCCGTTCAATAAATAAAATAAATAAATTCCGCTCACATGCACCTGCTCCGGATTCCGCTAATTGCACACACACAGTCGGAGGATCGTTATGAACTGATTACATGGACTTTAAAAGCAGCACAGACGCACGCACCAACTGCTAAGTCTTGTTATGCTGTTACTGTGAACATTATGATGCGTTTCTTTCTTTTGCTGTGCTTTGTTTATGTGGTTTGCTGCTTGGACTGACCATTTGGCTGTTATTTGACCATGACTCTGGATTCCCTGCATACATCTGTTTGCCCCTGTGTTGACTGTTGCTTGCCTGACCATCTGTGTAATAAACCTGCATTTGGATCTGCACCACTTTGTCAGCATCCCCTTCACATTAAAGTTCCATTTCATTTAAGATTTGTAACTGAATTATTCCATATAACTTAAACATCTACATGTTTTACATAAACTATTCAATAAAATGTAACAACTGTAATCTTAAAGTTGTGAGAATTTTAATCAGTTGTATCTCGTTTGTTGTTTTTCCAGACGTTTTTGATCCAAAATAAAACTGTTAAATTACGACCATGAGCATGGCTTGACATTTTATTAAAGGTGTTTAATTGTTATGGTTGAGAGAGAAAATTCTTTTAAATAAAATTTTTTCTCTTGAAATTTTAGTGCAGTCACTTTATTGATGGTGTTTGTTACGCCCCGTGTGGCTCGGAGGATGAAAAGGGCTTAACATAATTATGACAACCCAATCTTTTATGAATTCCCCTGAGACGTTAGCTGCTATGAATGGACACAGACAACAATGTGTCAAAAAAAGTGGTTCGTTTTATTACAATAAAGGAAAATATTTAAATCACCCAAAATGTATTTACAAATGTGTACAATAAATGCAAAATGAAGTTAACAAACAAACCTGATAGAGGGAAGGAAAATAAGCGGTGCCAAATCAAAGAAAATAACAAATTAAACACCCTCTAACTAATCCCTCCCCCAACTCTAAATAACTAAAGAGAAATATGTAAATAGGGAAAAAAAAAAAAAACATCTTCAGCGTCACACGCCCCTTACTCAACTGCACTCACTGGAACAAACATACACACAATAGCACCCGCTTCTAACCTAGTGGATTAACAGAGAATCAACTACGTGTGTGAAAATGTAAGTCACGTGACATACTGAACTTTCACTTCCCTTTTAGTACATTTAAAGCAAGTTTAGGATAAGATGTTCTAAACAGATGTACAACTCACAAAGAAAACTTTAAAACGAACCGGAGAACAAGATTGGCACAAAATGTCACACAAACAAGCACAGCAGCAACAAGGATCCCCCTCTAATCTGGCTTGAGTGTTCACTGGAGGAGTCCTTAAATAACCCCAATCTTCTTCTGATTGGTCCACTCGGGAGAACTCAGCCAACCAATCGGAACACCTAGATTTCAGAAGGACAGCAGACAGCAAATAAAAACAGAGAGGGGAGGAGAGAGCAACAGAGCAACACCCCCAGGCATGTAACACCCCACCACTTAAAATCAAACATTATACACTCAAAATTAATAATAATGTTTGTACATGCAAAAGAGTTAGTTACACTCTGGAAAGTGCATCAGCAACTACATTGTCCACTCCTTTCTTGTGTCGAATTTCAATATTGTAGTTTTGAACTACTAAAGCCCACCGCATCAGCCTTTGATTATGGTTATACATTCGACACAAGAAAGTGAGAGGATTGTGGTCTGTGTATACAATGACTGGATAGGTGGTACACCCAACATACACCTCAAAATGTTGCAACGCCAACAACAACGCCAAAGCCTCCTTCTCAATGGTTGAATAGTTACTCTGGTGCTTATTAAACTTCCTAGAAAAAAAACAAATTGGATGGTCAATCCCTTCTCCATCTTCCTGTAACAACACAGCCCCTGCCCCGACTGCGCTGGCATCCACCTCCAACTTGAAAGGAAGAGTAAAGTTAGGAGCTGCCAACACTGGTGAACTACACAGTAACTGTTTTATCGTTTCAAAAGCAGACTGACTTTCTGCTGTCCAAACAAAAGTTCTTGACGGGCTAAGGAGATCAGTCAGTGGTTTAGCCACAGAGGAAAAGTTCCTACAGAAACTTCTATAATACCCTGACATGCCCAAAAACCTCCTTAACTCCCGTCGAGTACTAGGTGCTGGAAATTCTTGAATGGCAGCAACTTTTGCCTCTACAGGACGAACTTCGCCTTTTCCCACCTTTTTACCCAAGTAATTTACTGTAGCTTTACCGAATTCACATTTTGCTAAGTTCAAAGTCAAGGAAGCATTAGAGAGACGCTGAAAAACTTTAGTTAACACAGACAAGTGCTCTGACCAAGTTGATGTATAAATGACTAAGTCATCCAGATATGCCTCACAGTTGGATACATCAGCTAGCACCATGTTAACTAACCTTTGAAATGTCGCTGGGGCATTTCGCAGGCCAAAAGCCATAACATTATACTGCAGAAAGGCATCGGGTGTCACAAAAGCTGAAATGTCTGAAGCTCTTGGTGTCAACGGCACTTGCCAATAACCTTTAAGCATATCTAGTTTGGTAACAAAAACAGCAGACCCCACATTATCAATGCAGTCATCCATCCTTGGAAGTGGAAAACAATCTGGTACAGTTACAGAATTAACTTTACGATAATCTGTACAAAATCGAAAAGCTCCATCAGCTTTTGGTACTAGAACACAAGGAGAACTCCAAGGACTAACACTCGGTTTTGCAAAACCCTCACTCAACAAATAGTCCACTTCCTTTCTCATGGCAGTTCTTTTAACATGATTTAAACGATAAGGATGTTGCTTAATAGGGGTGGCATTACCAACATCGATATCGTGATAAACCACGTTAGTTTGTTTTGGTATATCACCAAAAATCTGAGGAAAACTCTGAATCATTGTAACTAATTCTGTTCTCTGATCTTTTTCCAGATGACAGAGAAACTCAGGAAGGTCAGTTAAGATCTCAGAATTAGTTAAACGAGCAAAAGGCATTGGGTCAACTTGCACTTTAACTTCATCCATATCAAGCTCAACATCCTGAGAAAAAGGCAACACAGTCTCGCAGTTCACCGCAACCATAGAAACTGCAGGCTCTGTGTTCACTTTTAAACAGGGAGATGGCACTTCCTTCCTAGAATGATAGGCTTTAAGCATATTAATGTGACATATGCGTTTTTGTCTTTTCCGATCAGGTGTCTTAATAACGTAATCAGTCTCACCTCTCTTACCCAGCACTTCATACGGACCAGCAAAACGTGCAGACAATGCAGACCCTGGAATTGGCAACAACACAAGAACATTATCCCCTACAGAAAAGGAACGTGAGACAGATGCCTTATCAAAGTGATTTTTCATTCGAACTTGAGCTTTTGAAAGAGCTTCTTTAGCTTGAGCACAAGCTTCCTGCACACGCTCACGAAAACGAGCCACATAATCAAGAACGTTCTCCTTTGAACTCAGGTGATTGTTCAGCCCAAGCATTTGTTCTTTTAGAACCTTCAGTGGGCCTCGAACACTATGGCCAAACACCAATTCAGCTGGACTAAATCGTAGAGACTCTTGAGGAATCTCCCGAATAGCAAACAAAACAAAGGGTACTCCCTCATCCCACTCATTTCCTGTATCCCAACAGTATTTCTTCAACATACATTTAAGTGTCTGATGAAATCTTTCTAGCACACCTTGACTCTCAGGATGGTACGGGCTAGAAACACGATGTTGGATACCTAAGGAACGAAACGTTTGCGTGAACAACTTAGACATAAAGTTAGTTCCTTGGTCAGTTTGTATGATTTTGGGCAAACCAAAGGTGGAAAAAAACTTGACCAAAGCCTTAACCACTGCCTTAGATGTTATTTTCCTCAGCGGTATTGCTTCAGGGTAGCGAGTAGCTACACACATTACCGTGAGCAAAAACTGATTGCCAGACTTTGTTTTCGGAAGTGGCCCAACACAGTCCACAATGACATGTTCAAAAGGCTCACCTATAACAGGAATGGGAACTAATGGTGCAGGAGGGATTACCTGATTAGGTTTCCCCATGACTTGACAGACAGAACATGTACGACAATAAGCAGCTACCTCTCGTTTTAGCCCAGGCCAGAAGAAATGATGTAGAACACGATTATAGGTTTTTGTAACACCTAAGTGTCCAGACATGGCATGATCATGGGCAAGGGACAGAATAGATGCACGATACTCAGTAGGAACTACTATTTGACAAACAGCAGTACATTCTTCACTATCTAAACCCCTTGGCTTCCACTTGCGCATCAATAAACCATCCTCCAGAAAATACAGTGTACTTCCTTTACTATTATTCACTGCCTCAAAACACTTTTCTAAAGTGGCATCCCTCTGCTGGGCTTCACTTAGCTTATCACGGGTAATGGGTAATGAAGGTATGGGAAAACTACTAACCTTTCCAGTTCCTATTTCCTCACTACTGTGGTTTGCTGCATTGATAATGTCGTCATCTGCGCACATAAATGTATCGTCAAGTATAAAGTCTGTCCCCATCTTCCTCGTCTGAGCACGAGTTAACACACACGCTGGAAATGCTTCAGGATACTCTTGAGTGAACTGTTCTGAAACAGAAGTTATAACAGGTCTGTCCAATACTTCCAACACCGGTATCACTTTACCTCCAGCCAGATCGTTACCTAAAATCACATCAACACCAGGCACAGGCAATGCAGGTCGCACACCTACATCAACAAATCCAGTGATCAAATCAGTTTGTAAATACACACGATGTAATGGCACCTTCACAACTTCCATACTGATACCTTGCACTAAAATACTGGAACCAGTGTAGGAGTCATCAGAAAATGATAGTAAATCTCCACGTATAAATGAGCGGGCTGCTCCCGTGTCTCTCAACACGTGGACTTCAACTCGATCACCTGGTTGGTCACTGAAAGATACAAACCCATCAGATAAGAATGGCTCATAAGTAGAGTCAACAGCAATTGGCATTGTTTTAATCAACCCAACAGGCTGTGGACTGTTAGAATTTTGCTGTTTCCTTTTCAACAGGCCACAGTCTGCAATTAAATGACCAATCTTACGGCAATAAAAACATTCACGCCTTTCTCTGGGCTGCTCTACATTTAGTTTTAATGGAGATGCAGGCCGCAAAGAAACAGCAGAAATATTTTTATCTCTATGAGCAGAACTAAACACCCCTTTGTGTGTCAGAGCAAACTCATCTGCCAACACAGCAGCAGAGGCCAAAGTTGTCACTTTTTGCTCATTCAAATACAATACAGTTCGTTCTGGCACACATTTCTTAAAATCTTCAAGGAGCATTAACTCACGCAACGTAGAAAAATCCTCTGCCTGACTTGAAGCACACCACTTATCAAATAACACTCCCTTTTCTCGTGCAAATTCCACAAAAGTCTGATTACTGCTCTTTCTGTGGTTTCTAAATTTCTGTCGGTAAGCTTCAGGCACTAACTCATATGCACGCAAAATAGATGCTTTCACGGTCTCATACTTCAAACTGTCTTCCAAAGACAGTGTGGAAAACACTTCCATAGCTTTCCCGACTAATCTGCATTGCAACAGCAATGTCCACACTTCTTTTGGCCAGCTTAATGAAGCAGCAATTCTCTCAAACACACAAAAATAACTGTCCACTTCCATCTCTCTAAATAATGGCACTAATGAAATGTTTTTACTTACATCAAACGTAGAGTTAGTCGAAACACAGGATGCTGTTAGTTTAACAGCCGAGTCAGAAGCAGGCGGGCCAGTAGAGACAGATGAAAGCTTCCTCTCCTCCAACTCTAACCGTTTCATCTGTACCTCTTTCTCAGACTGAATTTCGAGCCGTCGGATTTCGAGCCGCAGATCAAATTCAGCACGTCGGACTTGTGCTCTTTCTTCCGCTTCAATGCGAAGCCGAGCAAGACGAAGTTTTAAATGCGCATCCACTTTAGCACCCGGCGACGCCGGAGAAAATGCTTCAAATGGGGGAAGACCTGTTTTAGCTTTTGCCTCCGCATCCACGTCAACATGCCCTTCGACCACACTGTTTGAATCTACGCCTTCGTCTAAATTCTGTTCACTGTTTTGATCTGCTTCTCTAACCACTTCAGGCAAACTGAAAACATTTTGTTCCGCCAATCCATTCAAAACAGCAGCTTTAATCTCACGTTTTAACAATTGCCGATTAACAGAGATTTGGAAGTGATCAGCTATTACTAACAAATCGTCTTTACGAAATTTATCAATGAGATCCAATAACGGATTCTCAATAAACTGAAGCACCAATGACGACATCGCGAAGCTTAATGTTACCAACCAACTACACAGGATTATCAAACTTGTGACACTAACCTATCATCAATATTTCCACAATGTCTGTGTTGGGTCACAGCAGCTACTCCCAGGGGAAAATACAGGCCATCAAAAGTAACCGGGCTTCCTCTACACCAAGGAAGGATCCCGGACGAGCCCCCAAATTATGTTACGCCCCGTGTGGCTCGGAGGATGAAAAGGGCTTAACATAATTATGACAACCCAATCTTTTATGAATTCCCCTGAGACGTTAGCTGCTATGAATGGACACAGACAACAATGTGTCAAAAAAAGTGGTTCGTTTTATTACAATAAAGGAAAATATTTAAATCACCCAAAATGTATTTACAAATGTGTACAATAAATGCAAAATGAAGTTAACAAACAAACCTGATAGAGGGAAGGAAAATAAGCGGTGCCAAATCAAAGAAAATAACAAATTAAACACCCTCTAACTAATCCCTCCCCCAACTCTAAATAACTAAAGAGAAATATGTAAATAGGGAAAAAAAAAAAAAAACATCTTCAGCGTCACACGCCCCTTACTCAACTGCACTCACTGGAACAAACATACACACAATAGCACCCGCTTCTAACCTAGTGGATTAACAGAGAATCAACTACGTGTGTGAAAATGTAAGTCACGTGACATACTGAACTTTCACTTCCCTTTTAGTACATTTAAAGCAAGTTTAGGATAAGATGTTCTAAACAGATGTACAACTCACAAAGAAAACTTTAAAACGAACCGGAGAACAAGATTGGCACAAAATGTCACACAAACAAGCACAGCAGCAACAAGGATCCCCCTCTAATCTGGCTTGAGTGTTCACTGGAGGAGTCCTTAAATAACCCCAATCTTCTTCTGATTGGTCCACTCGGGAGAACTCAGCCAACCAATCGGAACACCTAGATTTCAGAAGGACAGCAGACAGCAAATAAAAACAGAGAGGGGAGGAGAGAGCAACAGAGCAACACCCCCAGGCATGTAACAGTGTTCGATCATAAAAATCTAGGAAAAGTTTGTGAAATAACAGTGTTTCTCTGTAAAACTCTTAGTGTGTAACTTTTTTGAACGGATTTGATCGTAATAATCTAGGAAAAGTCTGTAAAATAACAGTGTTTTTTTGTAAACATTTTAATGAAAATATCTGTAGATTTGTTATTTTTTGCACTTTATTTCAATAAAGAAATTTTACCGTAATATTATGGTTTTTGTTTGGCAGCCGTAGCTGCCAGTCATTTGACCTTTTTTTTTACGATACTTTTTTTTACAGTGCAGGACATCCCATATTATATCTGTACTTCACATAAAGCCTTCTTACTGCACCATTTTGGAGAAATGGGGCATTAACATGGTAAAACGTGCTATAAAGACCCCATTTCAAATGAGTAGAAAAAAAAAAGGTCAGTTCTTATACAGGACATCCCATACTATATGTGTACTTCACATGAAACCTTTTTACTGCAGTGTTTTGGAGAAATGGGGTATTAACTTTATTCAAACTGTTTATTCAAAGTGTTATAAAGACCCCATTTCCAATAGATGGACAAAAACAATGATCAACAACCCTTACAATATAGGCATACTTCATATGAAGACTTCTTACTCCAGCAATTTGGAGAAATTGTGCATTAACATAATATAAAGTGCTATAAAGACCCCTTTTCAATTAGGTAGAAAAAAAACTATGGTCAGTTCTTATACAGGACATCCCATACTATATGTGTACTTCACATGAAACCATTTTACTGCAGTGTTTTGGAGAAATTAGTTATTAATATAATTCAAAATGTTATAGAGACCGTATTTGCAATAAGTAGAAAGAAACAATGGTCAGTTTTTAAACTGGACATCCCATAATATGTACTTCCCATGAAATCTTCTTACTGCAGCTTTTTAGAGAAACAGGGTATTAACATCATGTAAAGTGTTATAAAGACCCCATTTTCAATAAGTAGAAGAAAACAATGGTCAGTTCTCATCTAGGACGACCTATATTATATGCATACTTTATATGAAACCTTGTTACTGCAGTATTTTGGAGAAACGCCGTATTATTCATTCATTAATTTAGTATCTTTTTGGCTTAGTGCCATTATTAATCTGGGGTTTGCCACAGCGGAATGAACCGCCAACTTATCTAGCACATGTTTTAAGTAGCGAATGCCCTTCCAGCTGCAACCCATCACTGGGAAACATCCATACACACTCATTCAAACACATAATCTACAGACAATTTAGCTTACCCAATTCACCTATATCACATGTTTTTGGACTTGTGGGAGAAAACGGAACACCTAGAGGAAACCCACGTGAACACGGGGAGAACATGCAAACTCCACACAGAAATGCCAACTGGCCCAGCCAAGACTCGAACCAGTGACCTTCTTGCTGTGAGGCGATTGTGCTACCCACTGTGCCACCATGCTGTCTGATATGGGGTATTAACATAATTCAAAATGTTATAAAGAGCCAATTTCTAATAAGTAGAAGAAAACAATGGTCAGTTTTTATACAGGACGTCCTATACTATACGCATACTTCATGTGAAGATTTCTTACTGCCTCATTTTGAAGAAATTGGGTAATAACATAATTCAAAGTGTTAAACAGACCATTTTTAAGAAGTAGAAGAAAAAAATTGTCAGTTTTTGTAGAGGACGTCCCATAATAAATGATACATAATATGAAACCTTCTTACAGCTACATTTTGACCTTCTTGCTGTGAGGCGATTGTGCTACCCACTGTGCCACCATGCTGTCTGATATGGGGTATTAACATAATTCAAAATGTTGTAAAGAGCCAATTTCTAATAAGTAGAAGAAAACAATGGTCAGTTTTTTACACAGGACGTCCTATACTATATGCATACTTCATGTGATAACTTCTTACTGCAGCATTTTGGAGAAATGGGGTTTTAACAATATAAATGTCTTTAAAGACCCCTTTTCTAAAAAGTTGAAAAAACAATGCTCAGCACTTCTTATTGCCGCATAATCGTAGAGGACATCCCATACTGTATGCATACCTAATATGAACTTTTTGAAGAATTGGCATTAACATAATATAAAGTGCTGTATGTTTTTGTACAGGACGTCCCATACTATATGCATACTTTACATGAAACCATCTTACTGGGGCATTTTTTTGGAAAAATAGGTATCAACTTGAAGTACTATAAAGACCTCATTTCTAATAAGTAGATAAAAACAGCGGTCAGTTCTTGTACAGGACATCCCATACTACATGTATACCTCAGATGAAGACTTGCTACTGCAGTGTTTTTGGAGAATTGGGGCATAAACATTATATAAAGTGTTTTAAATACCCAATGTCTAATAAGTTGAAGAAAACAATGGGCAGTTCATGTTCATGACATTCCATAGTATTTGCATACTGTACATGAAAACTTCTTACTGCAGCATTTTGGAGAAATGGGGTAATAACAACATTCAAAGTTTCATAAAGACCCAATGTCTAATAAGTAGAAGAAAACAATGGGCAGTTTTCATACAAGACTTCCTATTCTATGTACATACTTCATATGAAGACGTCAAACTGTACAGATTTGGAGAAATTGGACATTAACATAATATAAAGTGCTATGAAGATCCAATTTCTAATAAATGGAAGAAAACAATGGGCTGTTCTTAAAAAGGACATCCCATACTAGAGGTGTACCTCATTTGAAGACTTCTTACTGCAGTGTTTTAGAGAAAAGGGACATAATTACCTTTTAGATGGCTATGAAGACCCCATTTCTAATAAGTAAAAAAATAAACGGTCAGTTCTTCAATGGTCAATTAGGTTGATGGCATCATCCCAACTGTGTGGAGCTATTATTGTAGCATTACTACAAAATGCTATTATTGGGGATTATGAGTGGTTCAGCTCCAAATGTAGACTACAAAGACAAAGGTTTGGTTAATTTTATAGAGATAGTTTACCCAAAAGTGAAAACGAACACACTATTCACTCACAATCAAATGGTTACGAACATTTATGAGTTCCTTTCTTTTGTTGAACACAAAAGAAGATATTTTGAATTAAACTAAAAACTGGTAACCACACAGCAAAATCCTCAGAGTAAAAATGACTCAGTTCAGAGAACATTTGGTCCCTCTCTAAACTGAGTAAAATTTACTCAACAGCAGAGTTAAAGTTAATGAGACAATGATGGGGTTAATTAAGTGATGATTGAGCACTGATGATGAACACCTGCGGTTAATAAGAAGCAGAAACAGAAACAGAAGAGAAGCAGCAGCAGCAGCTTCGCTCATTTCTTACCTGTTTGACTTTATTTCTGTCAGATGTTCACAAAAGTACATATGAAATTTATTGAGAATTTACTGTTTTAGTTATTTACATTTTACAAAACCCCCCCCAAAAAAAACATGTTTCCCACATCATGTCACCATCGTGGAGAAAAGTGTTTGATTTACTTGGGCTCTTTGACTTGATTTCTAATGTTAATATATCTATGTTATCAATGTTAAGTATAAAGAGCGAATATGATCAGGTTGATTGATTCTTATGCTTGATATGAGTTACTATGAAAGAGTACATGTTTGATTTTGCAACTTAAATTTAAATAATTGTTTATCATTTTAGAAACAAAATTCAGTCTTTTTCAAGAGAATGGACCTCAGCTGAGGGTTTTATACATTTTTATAACACACTGAGCATTTGAGTCACTCTAGAAACACAGACATCAATAATCAGCATATCTATCTCAACAGTGGTTAGAGATTTTAGTTATTTTTTGGCTGCAATGTATGCTAAGAGAATCAAACAACAATCGTCCATAGTTCCAAGCATGCACTGCAGGAAAAAAACTGACCATAGTTGAGAAGCACACGTTTATGTCTGTGTTTTGAGTGTTTTATGATCTGAGAAAAGTATTGCTGAGTTCCATGTTCTTGATACAGTGCTCTTTTTGTGATAATACATTATTCAAACTTAACAGGTCAAAACTAATTTTACTGATTTAACCAGTGACCAATATCACCACAGAATCAATTATCCAGAGCACAATTGCTCTCTTTATGCAATATTTGCCACAATACACTATTTGGCAAACAAAGAGAAACAATCTTCAGAAATCGAGTCAGAGTCCAAGTAAAGTAACTGCTGTTCTCCTCAATGGTGACACCTTAAACACAAAAAGTGGTGGTGTTTTTTTTTTTTTATGTTAATTGTTAAGTAAAAAATGACTTAGTTCTTAATAATACCACTATATGGAATTTTTCAGAGTCTGGCAGAAATAATGCCAAACAGGTTGGTAATAAGTAAAGCTGTCGTTTGTGGAGTTGCTCAATGATCCTCTGCTGAAACTTTTGAGAGATTTGATGTGTTTTATTCCAGTTTATTTCATCTACGACTGACTGAAATCAGTTATAATTTTGTGTTTCTCTTCTGTTTCTGCTTATTAACCGCAGGTGTTCATCATCAGTGCTCAATCATCACTTAATTAACCCCATCATTGTCTCATTAACTTTAACTCTGCTGTTGAGTACATTTTACTCAGATTAGAGAGGGACCAAATATTCTCTGAACTGAGTAATTTTTACTCTGAGGATTTTGCTGTGCACTGACCTCCATTTTAGAAAAAAAAAAATTTAAAATTACTATGGAGGTCAATAAATAGTGTCCCTCAGCAGGAAGGGAACTGCAATTTTGTCTGTCCTTGACACATTTGGAAATGTAGAAAACTGTGATGTGCTGTCTGTCCTTGACACATTCGTCCTGTATCAAAACTGACCATTATTTTACTCTACTAAAAACTAGAAATGGGCACTTTATAGTCATCTTAAGAGTAATAATGTCCCAATACTCCAGAACACTGCAGTAACAAGTCTTCTTATGAGGTATGCATATAATTTCCTACAAGAAATGACTGTTCTTTTTTCTTCTTATTAGAAATGAGGTATTTGTAGCAATCTGAAAGGTAATAATGTCCCATTTCTCCAAAACGCTGCAGTAACAAGTCTTCGTCTGAGATATGCACATATCATTGGATGTCCGGTACAACGACTGATTGTTGTTTTCTTCTTTTTATTAGAAATTGGGTCAATATAGGACTTTAAAGTATGTTAACTGCACTTTTCACCAAAATGCTGCTGGAAGAAGTCTTCATATGTACAAGAACTGACCATTTTTTGTACTTATTAAATGGGGTGTTTATAGCCATCTGAAAAGTAATGACATCCCAATTCTCCAAAAGACTGCAGTAACAAGTGTTCATGTGAAGTACGCATATAGTATGAGACGTCTTGCATAAGAAATGACCATTGTTTTCTTCTACTTACAAGAAATAGGGTCTTTATAGCACTTTAAATTGTTAAACCCCATTTCTACAAAACCCTGCTGTATGAAGGTTTAATGTGAAGTACACATATAGTATGGGACGTCCTGTATCAGAACTGACCAATGTTTTGGTCAGTTTTAAAGTATGTTAATTGCCTCTTTCTTCAAAATGCGGCAATAAGAATGTTTCATATGAGGCACATTATGTACAAGAATGGACCATTGTTTTGTTCTACTTGTTGGCAATGGGGTCTTTATAGCACTTTTAAATATGTTAATACCCCATTTCTCCAAAATGATGAAGTAAAAAGGCTTTATGTGAAGTACACATATAGCATGGGATGTCCTGTATAAGAACTGACCATTGTTTTTTTCTACTTATTTGAAATGGGGTCTTTATAGCACTTTATAATATGTTATTACCCCATTTCTCCAAAATGATGCAGTAAAAAGGCTTTATGTGAAGTACACATATAGCATGAGATGTCCTGTATAAGAACTGACCATTGTTTTTTTCTACTTATTGGAAATGGGGTCTTTATAACATTTTGAGTTATATTATTACCTAATTTCTCCAAAACTCTGCAGTAAAAAGGTTTCATGTGAAGTACACAAGTACTATGGGATGTCCTGTTTAGGAACTGACCATTGTTTTTTTCTACTTATTTGAAATTGGGTTTTTATATTACTTTATATTATGCTAATACACCCTTTTTTTCTAAAATGATGCAGTAAAAAGGCTTTATGTGAAGTACACATATAGTATGGGATGTCCTGTATAAGAACTGATCGTTGTTTTTTTCTACTTATTGGAAATGGGGTCTTTATAACACTTTGAATAATATTATTACCTAATTTCTCCAAAACGCTGCAGTAAGAAGGTTTCATGTGAAGTACACATATAGTATGGGATGTCCTGTATAAGAACTGACCATTGTTTTTTTCTACTTATTGGAAATGGGGTCTTTATTACACTTTGAATTATGTTAGTACCCTATTTCTCCAAAATGATGCTGTTAAAAGGCTTTATGTGAAGTACACATATAGTATGGGATGTCCTGTATAGGAACTGACAATTGTTTTTTTCTACTTATTTGAAATGAGGTCTTTATAGCACTTTATATTATGTTAATACCCCGTTTCTCCAAAACGCTGCAGTAAGAAGGTTTCATGTCAAGTACACATATAGTATGGGATGTCTTGTATAAGAACTGACCATAATTCTTTTCTACTTATTTGAAATTGGGTCTTTATAGCACTTTATAAAATGTTAATACCCCATTTCTCCAAAATGATGCAGTAAAAAGGCTTTATGTGAAGTACACATATAGCATGAGATGTCCTGTATAAGAACTGACCATTGTTTTTTCTACTTATTGGAAATGGGGTCTTTATAACATTTTGAGTTATATTATTACCTAATTTCTCCAAAACACTGCAGTAAATAGGTTTCATGTGAAGTACACAAGTAGTATGGGATGTCCTGTATAAGAACTGACCATTGTTTTTTTTCTACTTATTGGAAATGGGGTCTTTATAACATTTTGAGTTATATTATTACCTAATTTCTCCAAAACGCTGCAGTAAAAAGGTTTCATGTGAAGTACACAAGTAGTATGGGATGTCCTGTATAAGAACTGACCATTGTTTTTTTTTACTTATTTGAAATTGGGTTTTTATATTACTTTATATTATGCTAATACACCCTTTTTTCTAAAATGATGCAGTAAAAAGGCTTTATGTGAAGTACACATATAGTATGGGATGTCCTGTATAAGAACTGATCATTGTTTTTTTCTACTTATTGGAATTGGGGTCTTTATAAAACTTTGAATTATATTTTTACCTAATTTCTCCAAAACGCTGCAGTATAAAGGTTTTATGTGAAGTACACATATAATATGGGAGGTCCTGTATAAAAACTGACCATTGTTTCTTTCTACTTATTTGAAATGGGATCTTTATAGTACTTTATATTATGTTAAAACCCTGTTTCTCCAAAACGCTGCAGTAAGAAGGTTTTATGTGAAGTACACATATAGTATGGGATGTCCTGTGTAAGAACTGACCATTGTTTTTTTCTGCTTATTGGAAATGGGGTCTTTATTACACTTTGAATTATGTTAGTACCCCATTTCTCTAAAATGATGCTGTTAAAAGGCTTTATGTGAAGTACACATATAGTATGCGATGTCCTGTATAAGAACTGACCATTGTTTTTTTCTACTTATTTGAAATGGGGTCTTTATAGCACTTTATAAAATGTTAATACCCAATTTCTCCAAAATGATGCAGTAAAAAGGCTTTATGTGAAGTACACATATAGCATGAGATGTCCTGTATAAGAACTGACCATTGTTTTTTTTTTTTTGTATTTATTGGAAATGGGGTCTTTATAACATTTTGAGTTATATTATTACCTAATTTCTCCAAAACACTGCAGTAAATAGGTTTCATGTGAAGTACACAAGTAGTATGGGATGTCCTGTGTAAGAACTGACCATTGTTTTTTTCTACTTATTAGAAATGGGGTCTTTATTACACTTTGAATTATGTTAGAACCCCATTTCTCCAAAATGATGCTGTTAAAAGGCTTTATGTGAAGTACACATATAGTATGGGATGTCCTGCATAAGAACTGACCATTGTTTTTTCTACTTATTGAAAATGGGGTTTTATATCACTTTATATTATGTTAATGTCCCATTTCTCCAAAATGCTGCAGTAAGAATGTTACATGTGAAGTACACATATAGTATGGGATGTCCCGTATAAGAACTAACTAGAGTTTTTTGTACTTATTTGAAATTGGGTCTTTATAGCACTTTTTGTTATGTTAATGCCCCATTTCTTCAAAATGGTGCAGTAAGAAGGCTTTATGTGAAGTACACATATAGTATGGGATGTCCTGTATAAGAACTGATCATTGTTTTTTTCTACTTATTGGAAATGGGGTCTTTATAACACTTTATATTATGTTAATACCCCGTTTCTCCAAAACGCTGCAGTAAGAAGGTTTCATGTCAAGTACACATATAGTATGGGATATCTTGTATAAGAACTGACCATAATTCTTTTCTAATTATTTGAAATGGGGTCTTTAGAGCACTTTTTATTATGTTAATGCCACATTTCTTCAAAATGGTGCAGTAAGAAGGCTTTATGTGAAGTACACATATACCATGAGATGTCCTGTATAAGAACTGATTATTGTTTTTTTCTACTTATTGGAAATGGGGTCTTTATAGCACTTTATATTATGTTAATACCCCATTTCTCCAAAACGCTGCAGTAAGAAGGCTTTATGTGAAGTACACATATAGTATGGAATGTCCTGTATAAGAACTGACCATTGTTTTTTTCTACTTATTTGAAATGGGATCTTTATAGCACTTTTTATTATGTTAATACCCCATTTCTCCAAAACGCTGCAGTAAGAAGGCTTTATGTGAAGTACACATATAGTATGGAATGTCCTGTATAAGAACTGATCATTGTTTTTTTCTACTTATTGGAAACGGGGTCTTCACAACACTTTGATTTATATGTTAATAACCATTTTTTCCAAAATGCTGCAGTTAAAAGGTTTCATGTGAAGTACACATATAATATGGGATGTCCTGTATAAGAAATGACCTTTGTTTTTTTCTATTTATTGGAAATAGGGTCTTTATTATTAATATAATTGAATTATATTAATACCCAATTTCTTCAAAACGCTGCAGTAAAAAGGTTTTGTGTGGAGTATACATGTAGTATGGGTTGTTCTATATAAGAACTGACCATGGTTTTTTTCTACTTTTTGGAAATGGGGTCTTTATAACACTTTGAGTAATGTTAATACCCAATTTCTCCAAAACGCTGCAGTAACAAGTTTTTATCTGAGGTTTAGTATGGGATGTCCTGTATCAGACCTGACCATTGTTTTTGTTTTTTTTTTCTACATATTTTAAATAAGCACATTTCTCCAAAATGGTGCTGTAAAAATGATTATTTCACTCAACTTTTATTTAACTTTTATTTAATTCAAACAATGTCTTTATAGCACTTTAAAGACTTTATAGCTCATTAATAGCACATTTCTCCAAAATGCTGCAGTAAGAAGGTTTATTATGAGGTATGCCTATAATATTGGATGTCCTGTCCATTGTTTTCTTCTGCTCATTTAAATGAGGTTTTTCACATGAGGTATGCATACACATCCTGTACCAAGCTTTGTTTATTTTTCTACTTATTTCTTTCTAGCACTTTAAAGTGTGTTAATGGTATATTTCTCTAAAATGCTGCAGTAAAACATGTTTCATGTTCTATTCTTATTTACAGTCATCTAAAGAGTAATAATGCCTCATATCCCATATACTGAAAGAAGCATACCCTTTTAGATCCCCTTTAAATTAAATAAACATATATTTGTAACTCAAACAATGTTTTGTTGGACTACTTAAAGACTGTATTCACTTTCTGAGGCCAAGTTGTATAAAATTTAATTTAAACGTATTTACAATGTACTGTAGTTGGCTAGGAGAAATAGAAACGCATTCCGGATATTTAGAAATAGTATAATTATTCTGTCTGTTTGATTTGCTATAAAATCAGTTGAAGCAAAAAGATAAACTTAAAGAAGTTACAGAAAAGCCCAGAAACCCATTTCTTAAAATAACAACACTGTCAAAAAAGAGCTAATAAACTGTTTAATAAAGCATATGTGGCAGGAAAGAGGGAGAAACTGATATTTCGTTATAATCTTTCTGTTCTGGGCGAAATGGGCGCTCTGTGGAGCGCTCTCTGTTTGGTTGCTGACATTACCGTAATCGTAATAATACGCGCGCACCAAAATATAAATCGCGGCTGGCTTGACTGTGTTTTTCCGAACCGCGGCTGGCTTGACCGCAGTAAAAAAAACTGCATCTTACTTTCAGAGAGTCACAGATCACAGCATCGTTAATTAATAAGGCAGAAAAAACGACTGGCTGCTAAGCCTTTTATGGGCCGATCAGATCTAAGACTATGATCAGCCCGGCCCAAAAAGTAAGTTGGCCCAGCGGCAGGGGTGACCCCAAGGGGTGGTAATATGATTTTGCTGTTGGCATTATTAATTTAAATGAACTTATGTAAATTGCCAATATTCAATAAACAAATAAATAAAATGCAGCCACAAAATTATTGTTGGTGCCACTGACTTAGCTGATTCACCCCTCTCCCCCTCAGTGCTGGTTCAAAGCTGGTGAAAGCAAATGCATGCGCGCAGAAAACCATTCCCGTGCGCCTCACGCACTCCTGTGTGAATCCCGCTTGTTTACATGCAGGCCGATAAAATATGCGCCGTTCACGCGCCGTGAAACCGGAGTAACAGAATTACGTGTCTGGGTCGGCGCGTAGAATTCTTTAGAATTGTCGTAATTAATGTTCATGCAAAAGGTTTCTTAAGTGATCTTAGCATATCACTCCAGTAACATTTAGGATTGAATTCTGTTATTCATTTAGAATAATAATTGTATAATAATATTAATAATAATTGCATTTATTTAGAATAAATATAAATAAATTGTTATATTTATTGAAAAAAAAACTAACAATTTAAGGGGGGTGGGGGTGTATGGGGTTGTTCGCCCAGGGTGTCATTTAAACTAGAACCACCACTGCCCTACCCAATCATTGTTGACAGCAGGCACACATCTTCAATAGACAGCAACGGCAATTTAATTTACCTGAAGATACATCAATAGCAGAAGCTGCATTAATAATTTTGAAAAAGGGGTATGGATAAATTATATTATCAGAGTCTGTATAGTAAGTGTGTGTGCATATAGTAATGCCTTTTGCTCAGTTTGTTCATTTGTTCGTTTTATTAATTAACTCATTAATCTTCATTAATTTTAGACATGGCATATACTGCATGCTGTACAATAAAAGTATGTGAAAAATAACTGAAAAGTTATATATATTATGGTATATATATATTATATATATATGAAAAGTGAAAAGTGTTTTTAAACAAAATATTGATTTTTTCATTTGGTATGCACATGTACTTGCTGAATTATTTCAAGGAAAAAATTGCAATATTTCATTCATTCATTTTCTTTTCGGCTTAGTCCCTTTATTAATCTGGGGTCGCCACAGCGGAATGAACTTATCCAGCATATGTTTTATACAGTGGATGCCTTTCCAGTTGCAACCCATCTCTGGGAAACATCCATACACACTCATTCACTACGGACAATTTAGCCTACCCAATTCACCTGTACCGCATGTCTTTGGACTGTGGGGGAAACCGGAGCACCCGGAGGAAACCCACGCAAACATGGGGAGAACATGCAAACTCCACACAGAAACGCCAACTGACCCAGCCGAGGCTCGAACCTTTCTGCTGTGATGCAACAGCACTACCTACTGCGCCACCGCGTTGCCCTGCAATATTTCAAGAGTAATTAATTAAATCAATTAAAACCATATTATTTCATTTACCAGAAACAAAAATATAACATTACACAGAATTCATTATTTTTTTGTGTGCCACCCCACGATTTGGTGCGGCCTCTTCTGGCCACCCCTAAGAAATTTTTCTGGGGGCGCCACTGCCCAGCAGGAAACTGCCCAGTCTGCCAGTTGGCCAGTCCGCCCCTGACTGCACTAACACTATGTGGCTGTGGTGATGAACTTCAGCTAGTTTACTGTATTTATTACTGTGGAGGGGTAAGCATGATCGAACACCCAATGAGGGGGGAGAGCAGGCTTGGAGCCCGGCGGCTAATCAGCAGGCCAATCAGAAATAATAAGTAACACCTGTTTATTCTAGTGATTGGGCCGGAGAGACAACCTTCTTAAGGAGAACAGAAGGAGCAGCCGGGAGAAGAGGGAGAGAGCACACACACACACGCTAAGGGTGTTGTGCACTTACCTGAGGAAAAAATAAAAATATATTGCTTACCTGAATCGCCGACCCTGTCTTCTTCTTCCCTTAACAACGAACTTTGCTACAGTGGTGCCGAAACCCGGGAAGAAGAAGAAACTTTGCTGCCAGAATGGTTACTCCGTCTGCCAGTCCAAGTGCGGAAGTCATCCAGGCGCTCGCGGCCCTCCACCAACAACAACACCATGCGCTGGGGGACCTGAGAGAAAATCTGGAAAGACGCTTCCAAGTCCTCGTAGAGGCCCAGCAGGAGGACCGCGAGCTAATCCGGAGTCTGCTGGCCCAGGAGATCCGGCCCGCTCCGACATCTGCCGCCCACCCTCCCATCTCGCTACAGAAGATGGCACCGGAGGACGACCCGGAAGCGTTCCTGAACCTCTTCGAGAGGTCGGCGGAGGCGTGTGGCTGGCCGCGGGCCGAGTGGCCGGTAAGAGTTATCCCCCTGCTGTCAGGCGAAGCCCAAATTGCAGTGCAGCAGCTACCGGCCCAGAATCTCCTGGAGTACGCTCGCCTGAAGCAAACCGTTCTCCAGCGGGCCGGCCGCAATCCGGAAGAGCAGCGTCAGCTCTTCCGCTCCATGGAGCTGACTGCCAGTGGCCGGCCCTTCGTGTTCGCTCAGCAGCTCCGTGACGCCTGCCGCAGATGGCTGGTGAAGGATGGCCGGACCACCGACCAGCTGGTGGATGCCGTGGTGCTGGAACATCGGAGTGGGTCCAGTGCCACCGGCCAGAGGATCTGGAGACAGCCATCCGGCTGGCGGAGGATCACCTGGTGGCGAGGTCCAGGGTCGGCGAAATAACCTCTCTCTCTTCTCCCCCTTTCCCTATCTCTCCTCCTGTTCCCAGGCCCAGACTGCGGGGACCGCCCACACCAGCACCCAGATGGCGGTGCACCGAGGCGGATCGGCCGAGCGTCCCAAGAGGGGCGGGTCCATATCCAGACAGCGCCAGGTCTCTCTCCGGTTCAATCGGTTGGTCTTGCTGGCCCTGGGGGTATAGTGAGAAGGGCTGGGCCGATGCATTGGCGCCGCGGGGGCGAGAATAGCACACCACAAATCTGCTCCATGAAGGAGGTGAGTGCGCTGATTCGGGTCCCCGCCACGCCAATCGTCGCCCCCGGTCGCGACGGGCTATACCGGATACCAGTGAGTATAAAAGGGGGTACATATCAAGCTTTGGTGGATTCGGGGTGCAACCAAACCTCCATCCACCAAAGCCTGCTTCAAGACCCGGCATTGGATACGAGCCGCACAGTAAGGGTAAGGTGTGTGCACGGGGATGTAATTCACTACCCGCTAACAGCGATAGACATTCAATTCCGGGGTGAAAAGCATAGCGTTGAGGTAGCAGTTAACCCGCACCTCAAACACCCGCTAATTCTGGGAACCAATTGGCCTGGATTTAATAGATTATTAGGGGTCTTATGTGCAGGTGTGTCTTGAAAGAAGAAATCGCCGGATAGGGGGTGTGTCGCTCAGCTGGGGGAATCCCAAGCGGTGACGTCACGCGCTGTCTCAGGGGAAGGGCTGGGAATTTCCCGGTGTAAAGACTTTCCCCTGGAACAGTCGCGTGACGACACGCACTCGAAAGAGTGCAGGTGATAGATGGGGAGAACCTTCAGCCTGACCGGCCGCTCTCCTATCCATATTTTGCGATCATTAATGACAGGGTGTATCGAGTGACCCAAGACGCTCAGACAAAAGAAGATACTACCCAATTATTAGTACCAAAGAGCCGCCGGGAAATGCTTTTCCAGACGGCTCATGCTAATCCTATGGCCGGACATTTAGGTCAGGCGGCCACATTAAATCGCCTCATGACCCGATTCTTTTGGCCGGGCATTCACGGGGATGTCAGCAGATGGTGCGCTGCGTGCCGTGAATGTCAGCTGGTAAATCCACCGGCCACCCCAAAAGCGCCTTTGCGCCCGTTACCAATTATGGAGATGCCGTTCGAGAGAATTGGTATGGATCTCATCGGGCCATTAGAGCGATCCGCACGCGGGCACCGGTTTGCACTAGTCCTAGTGGATTATGCAACCCGCTACCCAGAAGCAGTAGCGCTCCGTAACATCTCAGCAAAAAGTGTTGCGGAAGCTCTGTTTCGTATAATCTCCCGAGTGGGAATCCCCAAGGAGATTCTCACTGATCAAGGCACCGCGTTCATGTCACGCACCATGCGCGAACTTTATGGATTATTGGGCATTAAATCCATTCGCACCAGCGTCTATCACCCACAAACAGACGGGCTGGTGGAAAGGTTTAATCGCACGCTTAAATCAATGATCCGTAAATTCGTTCACGAGGACGCGAAAAATTGGGATAAGTGGTTAGAGCCCTTGTTATTTGCTGTGCGGGAGGTTCCCCAAGCCTCCACGGGGTTTTCCTCCTTCGAGCTTCTCTATGGCAGACAGCCCAGAGGGGTTTTGGATGTCATTAGAGAGGCTTGGGAGGACGAGCCTTCTAAGAGTAAAAATGAAATTCAGTATATTCTGGACCTTAGAGCAAAACTCCACACACTGGGGCGGCTCTCTACGGAGAATTTGCTTAAGGCTCAGGATGACCAACGCCGGCGATATGACAAGGGCACTAAACTACGTAAATTTGCACAGGGAGATAAAGTCCTTGTACTGCTACCCACTTCCAGCTCTAAATTACTCGCCAAGTGGCAAGGGCCGTTTGTGGTCACACGACGAGTCTGTGATCTCGATTACGAGGTGGTTCGTTCGGACAGGGCTGATTCACGTCAGATTTATCACATTAATCTGCTGAAGCAGTGGAGGGAGCCGGAGAAAGTGGCGCTGGCTACGCTTGTTACTAACGAGGATGACCTGGGGCCAGAGAGCCCCGGCCGGGAACGGCCGGGCGCTCTGGTCACCGGAGGGGATCATCTCTCAGCGAGCCAGCTCCTCGATATCCGGCACCTCCAACGTGAATTCTCTGATGTGTTCTCACCCGTACTAACCTGATTCAGCACCATATCGAGACCGAACCGGGCGTGGTCGTTAGGACCCGGCCGTATCGCCTACCTGAACACAAGAAAAAAGTGATTCAGGAAGAATTGAGTAATATGTTGAAAATGGGAGTAGTAGAAGAGTCCCACAGCGACTGGGCCAGCCCGATTGTCTTGGTACCCAAGACTGACGGCTCGGTCCGGTTCTGTGTGGATTATCGCAAGGTAAATGCGGTGTCGAAATTCGACGCCTATCCAATGCCGCGTATTGACGAGTTGCTCGACCGGTTAGGTGCTGCTCGATTTTACTCGACTTTGGATTTAACAAAGGGCTATTGGCAGATCCCCTTGACTCCAATATCCCGCGAAAAAACGGCTTTCACAACGCCGTTTGGATTACACCAATTCGTGACACTTCCGTTCGGGCTGTTTGGGGCACCGGCAACGTTTCAGCGTCTGATGGATAAAATACTCGGCCCTCACGTGGCATATGCCGCTGCTTATTTAGATGACATCATCATTTACAGTAATGACTGGCAGCGGCATATGCAACACCTGAGGGCAGTATTGTCGGCGCTGAGACGGGCCGGGCTCACGGCTAACCCACGGAAATGCGCAATTGGGCGAGTGGAAGTAAGGTATCTGGGCTTCCACTTAGGCCACGGGCAGGTGCAGCCCCAAATTGATAAGACTGCAGCTATTGCCACCTGTCCGAGACCTAAGACCAAGAAGGAGGTGAGACAGTTTTTGGGGCTGGCGGGATACTATAGGCGTTTTGTCCCTAATTATTCGGCCTTCGTCAGCTCATTGACTGATCTCACTAAAAAGGAGGGACCAGATACCGTCCAATGGTCGGAGCAGTGTCAACAGGCCTTCTCAAAGGTAAAATCTATACTTTGCGGGGGGCCACTATTGCACGCTCCTGATTTTGCTCTCCCCTTTCTGTTACAGACGGATGCATCCGATCGGGGTCTGGGGCGGTTCTCTCCCAGGAGGTGGCAGGAGTGGAACGGCCGGTGCTGTACATTAGCTGAAAACTCAGAGAAGGAGTGCCTGGCGATCAGGTGGTCCGTTCTCACTCTCCGCTATTACCTCCTGGGCAGGGAATTCGTCCTCTGTTCAGATCATGCTCCTCTCCAGTGGCTTCACCGCATGAAGGATACCAACGCGCGGATCACCCGTTGGTATCTAGCGTTACAGCCTTTTAAATTCAAGGTGGTCCACAGGCCGGGGGCGCAGATGGCTGTGGCCGACTTCCTCTCCAGGGCGGGGGGGGAGGGCTGCAGGCTGGACGGCTCCCCGGCCTGAGGCGGGCGGTGGGGGCATGTGGAGGGGTAAGCATGATCGAACACCCAATGAGGGGGGAGAGCAGGCTTGGAGCCCGGCGGCTAATCAGCAGGCCAATCAGAAATAATAAATAACACCTGTTTATTCTAGTGATTGGGCCGGAGAGACAACCTTCTTAAGGAGAACAGAAGGAGCAGCCGGGAGAAGAGGGAGAGAGCACACACACACACACACACGCTAAGGGTGTTGTGCACTTACCTGAGGAAAAAATAAAAATATATTGCTTACCTGAATCGCCGACCCTGTCTTCTTCTTCCCTTAACAACGAACTTTGCTACAATTACAAACATGCAGTTTTAAATCATTTTAAACTTGTAAAACTAATTTTTGAGGCGCAGATGATCACAGAGAGATGAGATCTTTTAATCCCAGTTGCTTTATGCACATCCTGTGGATATGATTATATGCATTACTAAGGATACATATTTATACGCGGCTTTCAATCAATTCCATGTGCGGGGAACCCGCACACCTATTTTGAGTTGCGATGGCCCTTAAAATGGGAGTGATATTCCTATTTTAACGCAAGGAAATTTTAAGAGACTTATTCTGCTTCCATCACTTCAATATGACTGTAGACACACTGCACACATTTCTGTTCAAACAGCTTACAAAAGTTTATTTTCATCATAGGTGCCCTTTAATTCAAAACAATTATGGATCATGACAGCCCATAAACAGTGTACATGTTCTGTGGGTCATATTTCTATAACAAGACATCAGATGATGCTGTACACAGACTGATCGCCACTGGCTTGCATGGTTCAGGACTTGTGGAGCTGCGTATTGATGGATTTGCTTTTCAGTGTTTAGACTTTTAGCAGACAAAATTAACCACACCGAACTGAACTAAACTGAACTCTGAAAACTGGACTGACTGTTTCAATATACTATAATCTTCCATGTTAAGCTGCTTTGACAATCTACATTGTAAAAGTGCTATAGAAATAAAGATTAATTGAATTATTGGAAAATTTATTTAAAATATGAATATCTAGACCTCTACTTGTCCCTTTTTGAGAACTTATGAAAAAATAATGTTATGGCATGCCCATTAGTAGGCCCACACAGAATCTTTTAGTAGATATAATAGGAGACTTGCTTTGTTTACCAAATGAGTAATTGAATTTACAATTTGCATTGTAAACAATTGTTAAAAAGGTAATAGTCATGATACATGTTTTTTTTTTACAAAATTATCAGCAGAAATAGTAAAAAATGTCTGCAGATTCTTTTTGGCCATACCCACTAGTCAGCGCATACGGTTACCAAAAACGGACATGTTTTGTGGATAATATTTCCATAACAGAAAATCAGATGGTGTTGTAATGCAGGATTTTGTTCGAAAATATGTGTGTCTGTTCACTGATGTGTGCGTACATAACACAAACTGCAAGTGTCACCATGCTTGGCCACAGAGTTGAGACTTTCCCTTCTTCTCTCTAGAAGAACACTTCTAATTTGCTTAAATATTTCTTATTGATTTATTTGGGTTCAAGAGGTATTTGATTCTGAACAAATACATTTAAAAAATCTCAACTGATTTCTTGTACAATTACAAAAAAATAAATAAATCTAAATGATGCTGATGCACCATCCTAAAGGGTTTTATGAATGTTTTGTATTACTTTTTTTTTTTAAACATTCTTCAAATGTATACTTGTAAAAAACACAAAAGGTGTCTGTCAGGAAAAAGAAAAGAGTCAAAACTTCACCGAAGTAATAGTTCAGATTTTTAATAACAATAATAAAAAAAGAAAAAAAAATGTTTAATGGCACAATTAATTTCAATAGGAAGATACAGCTCATTTCCGTGCCTTCATTTTCCTTCTTGCTTCTTTTCCTGGCCGTTTCTGTTTTGAGTGAGTGTGAGAGAGAGAGAGAGAGAGAGCAAAAAAAAAAAAAAAAACATCAGATCTGGGTGCCTTTAAATATTTTAGAACAACAATAAAAAATTTTTTAAAAGATAACACTTACGTTCATCTTGCCTCTATTGCCGACTTTACCCCCGCCTTTCCCATGGGCCATTTTTGCCCTGAATGCTGATACATCATCGTGGCTGTCTTTGGTGTTCCATTTGCTACCCTTTTTCCTGCCTCCAAATCCAAACTTCTTGTCCTTATATTTCCTCTTAGCATTGTGACTGAAGACAACGGAGTTAAGATTTAATACACACATTTTATATAAGGTTAATGACCTAGTTAACAAATGTCAGAATGTCACTACACAAAAGAGGTCAAAATGTGACAAGAGCCTAATTCTTCAGCAAGCGCTTGGACCATAATTGTCTGCAGGGTGCTGGAGCAGACAGGGCACGAGATACTTCTACTTTCTAAGTGACTCATTTTAGGGGCATTTTGTTTATAGTACAGACTAATCATTTTTAGCACTTTTGATGTGGTTTTGTTTTCTAAAAAGGTTTTCTGTAACATTATACCAAAATTTTGGGAAAGCTTTTCAATTTGGGCATAAAAATACCAGGTGGAAAACCACCCAATAACTGCAGAATAAAAGATTAATAATTTTTTTTTTTTACTTCTTCAGGTACTCTGTTTTGTTAATTTTTTCCATCTCTGGAAACCCAGTGACATCACATATAAAACCATTTTATTTAAGGATCGCAACTATGTTTATTGCTAAACCGTTAATTTTATTTATTCATTTTATTTTCCATTGTGATATGCCAAAGATTTGGTAATCTGCTTTTGTAGTTAGGGATGGGTACCAAAACTTGGTAATTGATTGGTATTGCTGCTTAATGATAAAAGACCGAAATATTGATAAGCTCTGACGTTAACGGTTCTGCTATACCTACTGGATAATTACTGCTGAACAAACATTAGAAACAGTTGCATAATTTAACTGACCAACCGTTTCTAATTAGCGATATTTGATATTCGTCTGCACAATTGGCAATCTCACTGAGAAATGCCTGTGTTTTCAGCGAGCGCGTCAAGTATAAAAGGCTTCACAGTTCTCAGCTGTGCGCGCACACTAAGCGGCGGAGAGAACTAAACGGGTTTCATTTCCTGAGTGGAGACCAACAATGCCCGTTGCAACAACTGCAACAAGTTTGGCTAAGCATCTTTCAAAAGTGCATTAACTGCAGAAAGACAAATGAAAAGCTTTTGACTGCCTAGCTAAAGGTACATCCTTCCACATCATTATGCTGCTAGCAGTCAATCACATAAGGTCTCTCTAAATAAGTATAATATTAGTTTAATAAACACACATTCGGTTACATTGAAAACAGTATCCTTTTCTGCGTTAGCCTAAACAAATCTTAAAAATTAAAAATGCTTTTACATTACTGTATTTACAAATATAGCCTATAAACAGCTAATAATAAGCTATGCTTATTAAAAAATTATAAATAGCTTATTTTTACATTGTTAACTCTCAAAACATTGTTAACTTTTTTTGTGAATGTGTTAATGAAAAATCTTAAATATTATCTGATTATTTAACTACATTTTGCAACTCAAAGAGGATATTTTCAACTGCAGGGAGCAAAATAAACCAAGAAATATATCGACTTCTGCAAACTGTTGATTTTTCTCCAGAAGAATGGTAAAAAACTGAGTCATTTTCCTTCAAACAATTGTACATTGTTTTACAGCAAAAATTATTTAAATGTTTTACAATTATTGTTTTTTTCCCCCAGTAAAAACGTAATAATAAAAAAGTGTTGATTTAAAAAAAAAAAAAAAAAACTACAAAAAGTACCAATAAAAATACCGTTAAATTACAGAACCCATTAGTAGTATCAATAAAAGTAGTAATATCGTTAAAACCTTAACAATACCCATCCCTATTTGTATTTCATCTTTTTAAAGGAGGGCACTCCATTGCAGTAAAACAAGGCAAGGCAAGTTTATTTATATAGCACATTTTATACACAATGGTAAATCAAAGTGCTTTAAATCAAAGTGATCTGGCCACAACTTTGTGTTTCAGCAAAAGGAATGATTTTTAGAGTCTTATTTTGACACTTATTTTGACTTATTTTTGACACATCTGCAGCAGACATAGAATCCCTGGCATGCATGTATCATAGCAACCACTGTGTAGCATCATCTATGATACCATCAAAGACTGGATACCATAGACATATTTCTATTATTATGTCTATGTACGATATACATGTCGGCAGCTCCCAAGTACACCACATGAGGGCACCCTTACAACAAGAAATAAATAACAGCTGCTGAATTCATGAGAATTCACTTCAACAAAATGTAAATCCTATAGGTGTAACACATATAATAGATAGATAATATAGAAATCTTAATTTTAGGCATTGAGGAATGACAGTCCTCAATAGTTTAAGGCCCTCTGATGACAGCCTAGTTCATACATTTCCTTTTCAAAGGAGTGATAAACCATAACAGGTAGATTCCTCAAAGTGTAAAATTAAGATTTCCATTATATGAGCTATTGCAATTAGTCCATGTATTTAACACTACTTATGGTCAGTCACCATAACACCAAAACTCCTTTATTACCCGCAATTCTGACTTCATATCACACAGTAACAACTTTATTTCTCAGAATTGCAACAAGAACTCAGAATTCTGACATTTTATCTTACAATTTTGACTTTATGTATGAGAATTCTGACTTAGTCACAATAATCTTTTTTTAAAATTTTTATTCAGTGGTGGGAACAGACTTGCATAGTTATTGGTGCCCGCTGGTGATCAACAGTAAAAATTACAAATTGTAACTCTTCCCAACTGGGAAAACCACCAACAATCAAGAACGCAAGGCTTTACGATCAAAACAATTTGATATAACGTGTGTGAATAGATGTAATTGATATAACGATGTGAATAGCGCAAAAATTGCCACTAACATAACGAAAGGGTAGTCGATTTGAACAATGCACAAGAGTTAAGCTGGTTTTAAAGGTTCAAGAAACCCTGGAGTACTTTTTTTGAGATGTTAACATATTTGTGTGTGTTGAACATCAGTTAAGACAATGTTAGCACCTGTTAGCTTTAATTGTGGGGAAAAACTGGATAATTTTGAGCTTTTGTGAGCTAATTTCTTCTTCCGGGTTTAAAATAATTTTTGGGCCGGGATCAAAATCTGTGACGTAGCGCAAAACTGCAAGTGCAGTGATGATGCGTCAGTTTCTCATTATTATTATTCATAGTGGAGTTTTCTTATCCTATGAGAAAAGCCTGGTTCTTAATTATTCAAAAGTGCAGTGATTCTCAAAGGCAAAGCAGACCTGTCAAACTGTGAGACCCAGTGACTGGGTGAGACGGCATTCGTATGTGTTTGATTCCATCATCCACGGGGTGTGTTGCATGTTTTTCCCCGCAATGCTGTCAGGCCCGATACAGCAAAGCTGTTGGTTTGCAGCAAGAATGTTTGTCGGAAGAGCTGTACGAGAATTGGGGAGTGGTGGACTTTGTCTTTTATAAGAGGAGTTCGTTACCATAAGGTTACCAATGAAAAACATAGCCTTTATTTGTGCTTCTGTGTTCACCTATGTTTAAAATCTTCCAGATTACCGGCAGTGTTAATGGTTGGAATAGACAGGGCAGGAGACTGTATTGCTATCCACTGTGTCTGCATTCAGACCCGGGGATTGAGGAGGAGAGAAGTCCTCCTCATTTATGGTGTTTATATAAACACGATTATAATGACAGAACAATTTGGGGTTATTTGTATATGAAATTACGAATGACAAATGTAGCAGGGCATAACATTACTTACTGTTTATTTCTTTACATTTTAACTTTGTAGACTATAAAATCAGTCTCCTCATGGTTTGTGTCTCATTTTGTGAACCAACTGACAGTTCGCTTCACTCTTTTTCCCCTGCACTGTGGACCACACCCACTCCACCCTTTGCTCACAGCGTTGCTCCACGCCCATCTCAGAGCATTTTTTTATTTCTGAGGTAGACTTGAACTGGAAAAGGGGGTTTCATGGCCCTTTAAATAAAAATAACTCTAATTCTTTTTTTTAATTCTAAATGTTACACCAAATAATTTACCAGACATTACATCTTCCCAGAGAATGTTGGAAGTTATAAATACTTAGGCATTCTACTGGACAGTTGACGAAATGTTAAACTTATTCATCAACCAATGTGTAAAGCTTAAAATGGCCTTTTATTTTCGAAACAGAACTTAAGTCCTGATCACTTTAGTAAAATAACTAGAGATAGTTATTGTTGGCAGGATGGTTCTACTCTTCGCAAAACTCCATGAGCCAGTTCATGCATACATTAAAAGACAGGAGGGAGGAGCAGCAGCAAGTCAGTCCCCCATAGGGTTACAGAACAAAACCCGAAAGCATTCAAACTATTTCAATTGATTATGAATGTAAATGCCAGAGACATAAGGCTGACTATACCATACTTGCTAATACTTTGAAGAGATATCAGAAATAAGCTAGGAAAAGTTGGGAAAAGGAGGGAGTATAGTATTGGCTTGAAGCCAAAAGCTGAAGAGAGACCAGATGAATGATTTAATGGCCGGTTTCTACTGAGTCGTCCGGTACGCTTTTATGCCGTTTTCACTGTCAATAGGTACCATAAAGTGAATCGTACCATAACTTTTTGGGTACTCTTGGCAAAGGGTTCCTAGCACGACGAAAGGGTATCAAAAGGAAGTGCTAGACTCACAGCTGAGTGCAATTGGTTTACAGACAAACATCACTAGCGCATACACAAGCCAGGAGAATGAAAATAAAGAAACCGCTGAGACATTACATCGTAATACTATATACATATAATAATGAGCTATAATCGACCCAAGCTCAAACAAACCTTGTCATCATCTTGATGGACAGTCACAAAGCCAAAAAGAACAAAATCTGCCATGACTTGTTTTTGTTTTACAAGGCCGTCTAAAAGTGTGAGCGGTTTCACTTTTTCCAGAGAGCTGGTGATCGCGTCTAAATTTGAAATAATGAACTTCTTAAGCTGAAGATAATAACGTGTGTGTGATTATTGAAGTGCTTCTGACATCTGATCTTTTCAGAAACGGACAAACGCGAGAGTGAAGCAAAAAAACAAAACAAAGGAGAAGCCCGACAAAACACAGGAGCAAAAGGTTCCTTCAGCAACCTAAAACATGAACAAACTGCCATGTTTAATGGTTATCATTACCTTTTGGACTATTATGAACTCGGAATGATGGAATTACTTTCTACCAAGAGGTTACATGCGCTGGTGAAGATTAAAGATACAGATGGGAGGTTTGCACTGACTGGGCTATATGTTGCGTGTTGTTTTTGAACTCAAGTAAGGACAAAGTGCTTCCGGTGTGTAGTTCTTCTGTAATTGGTAACATCGGAGACTGTAAGGATCTGTATGTGTTCAAATATGTTGCATTTATTTTATATAATTGCAGTTGTTACAGTAGGCTATTTCGCATTGATCTGCAGTTAAAATCAAATCATGTTCATAGAAAGGTTAGTAATGAACATTTATAATCAAGTGTCTATGTGTAAAAAACCTCTGTTTTGTGAGAAGTGTTTCTCATATATGTGAACGACCCGTACATTTTTACTTTGACATTTGCTCGAGCAACAATGATGCCGACTTTAACTTGCTTTTGTACATCACGCCCACCAAAAGGGGACCATTGGTAATGCAAGCCTGATAAGACTGATGTGACATATCAAAACCGGATATAGTAAAGTATTGAAAAATATAGTAAATATATTGATATTGCTTACTTTTTTTTGTTTATTTGCTTCTTTGTTGAGGATCCTTTCTGTCCTTGATTGTGATCTCCATCCAGGAAGTCAAGTTTATCTGTCATTCCTGCAGGGCACAGACAGAGTAAAATATTGTGGAGTAAAGAATATATAACTTTATTACAAAGATTATTTGACTAATTCAACTATACCTTTCTGATATTTCTTCACAGCAGACAGCATTGCTTTCTTTTGTTTTTGCCTGTTCTGAATCACCTCCGTTTGAACCTGTAGAGCCACATATTTAAATACATGATATACTGAATTGAATATTCGTAGAGTATTAAGAAGTTATTTTAAAACTGACCTTTTTGCCATATTTTCTCTGTTCTCTGAGCCTTTTGGCTTTTTCAGATTTCTCCATCACCTCTTGCTTGAGAAGAAGCTTTTTCCTAATCTGTTAAAATCAAATAGAGGAATTTTAGGGACAAATCTTATAAAATATTATGGCAAAAACACCTGTTGAAGTTGGTATGTACTTGTCAGCATTTGTCTAATAAAGATTTCAAATGTCTACATGGGTGCACTACAAATAAGTCAAAATTGTTTTACTACTTTGTGTCCTGAAGAAGTAATAAATAAAATTGTGGGTGTTTCACTGTGGTTGTCTACAGTTGACAGCTGACATTCATATTATTCACATTTTACTGATTAGCTCTGCAACAAAAGCTTCCTTGGCATGACAGCTCACTGGATAAACACCACTAAGGGTGGATCAAGGGTAGACACGTATGATATTCAGTGTTTTCCCTACCATTATATTAGGGGGCGTAATGTGCTCGCGTCACAGCAGCTAAAATATATACAGATGCAATGGGACCCCTGTTTAGTTTATTGGCGCGACTGATCTCTATGTTGCAAGTGCAGCCATTGTATTTCCAGTGTTTTGAGCTGCTGTGACGCGAGCGGAGCACTCGCTCCTATCTAGCGTCTAATCCGACCTTATGACCTCTTCCGGAAGCACCGCGAGTCTCTTGCAAATTTATAATCGGCCCCGTGATCCCCAAAAATGAGTTAAAATACCTGGAAATAATGGCAATGAGAGCGAATGAGCAAGATAATAGATCGCAAGAGGCACAGTGATGTTCTAAGAATTACATTTCTTAGGTTAAATGTATAGAGCAGTCAAGATATAGCGAGTGCAAATCCCCCCTCTCTATGACATTGAGGGATCTGCTGTCAATAGTTGTAGATGAGCAAAATATTTGAATGGTCTCGCATGTATTTAGGCCTATTTACATATAACAACTGAAAGTTCTGTTTTGACAATTTTGCAAAGTCAACAAAAGCTGGCTGGAATTATTAGATAAATTAAACTTAATTTTTTAAATTAATATTTAATAATATAGATTCTTGTAATACACTCATTGCTATAAACAGTAGTTTATATGCCTATTTTCTTTTAGTAAAGCAGAATTAGATTTATAGGTGTGCATTTTAACTTCTTTTGCATCAAATGTGCACTCACTTTCGTGGTTGAGACATGTTGAATTCTTCTTTCATCATTTGCATTGTTTCCAAATTGCATTGTAATTTTTCATAACAATTTTTACATCTGTGTTATATAATTTTTTGTGGTGGTTCATTCCGCTGTGGCATTAAATAAGGGACTAAGCCAGAGTAAAATGAATGGATGAATTATTTTCTGTAAAGCTGCTTCTGGCCATGACACGTTCACACCAATTGGTAATAAGAGACGTGTTTAAATAATTATATGCAGCATCCTTGATTTATTCTCTTAGGTAAGGCAAGATCTTCTCTTACGGTTCATACTTAGAGGGAAAATGTGCTCAATGCATTATGAAGCTTGAGGCATTAGAATCGGTACTCTGTATCAGCCGATAACCATGACAAGGAATCAGTTCTCAGAATGGGCTGCAAAAATCCTGATCGGAACATCCCTAGCTTTGACCCAACTTGGCTGTCAGAGCGGCAATACTCCCCCTGGCTGTATCTTATTAATCTTATTAAGTCAGTAAATACACCCTTAGGAAAAAGTAGTATACTTAAGTAAAGGTCAAGTTTAAAGTATACTTTATTTAGGAAGTAAATAAGATACACTGCAGTGACAAAAGCTGCGCACTTTGTGGATAAAATAAGATATATAAAAAAAATTACATTTATTTTTATAATTATTTTTTTTGGGGTTTTCACATATATTAGATAGGACCGAAAGGAGTATTGACAGGAAAGCATGGGGAGCAGAGAGAGGGGAAACATCGGCACAGGACCGTGAGGCGGGAATCGAACTCTGGTCGGCGTGAACACCGGAGTGCATGTGTCGACTCACGAACCACTACACCACTACACCACTGGCACCGACAAAAATGTTAATTTTTAGCTTACTGTTGTCATTAAAAGAAACAATTAACACCATGAATCCTTGTGTCGATTTCAGTCTGAACAGCCGCGCTGCTGTTCAGACTGACTGCATCAGGCTCGAGCTCCTGCAATATGTAGGACTGTTTCTGGTTTGAGGAGGCTTTCCTCACTTCAGCACTGTGGAAACTGAAGTAATGACCTACTTGAAAACAGTCAAAACAGGCATGGAGATTCTTAATCAATTTCCCACAATAAAGAAAATTTATCTGAAGACAAATGCAGCTAATCCATCTATTGCAACAATTGAGAGAGTTTTCAGCCTGGTCTTCTCTCCAAAGAGAAACAAACTGTTGACCAATGGTTTGAGAGATTTCTTTCCATGCAGTATAACCACTGGTTCAACTTAAACATTCATTTAGGTCCTTGCCAACTAGAACTTTTTGTTGTTTCAAATAAATAAGCACACATTTGTTATCTGTACAACAAAACTATTTAATATTTCAGTAGACAGTGATATATTTCTTTTACATTTACTATTTAAAATGTATAGTGTTATATTGCTCAGAAAACGCTGTGATTTTTTAAAAACGTATTAATAACGTTTTACGTATTTTTTTATGTTTTACCTAAGTAATTGACCAAGTAATCAAGTTAACTCTAACTAGTTAATTTTTTCAGTAATTATTACAACACTGGTGATTACTGACTCTGCTGCTTTTATAGTTTGTCAAGTTGCCAGTCACCAAGTCATTATGCTCATTTTTTTACCTTCTGCATGTGCTGATCAGTCTTGGCCATCTCTGCAAAGTAATCGTCAGGTCTCTTGGTAGGGATCTTAAACTTTTGCAACTTTGGTAACGCTGCTAAAACTGTTGCTTGGGCCTGCCGGTAGCTGAAACACATTAACATTTAATGCAGTGCAGCTAAAAAGAATTTACAGCAACTTTTCCACATTTTATTTCATGTTACAGCCTTATTCCAAAGTGATTGAAATCATTACTCTCCATAAAATTCTACAAACAATACCCCACAACGACAATGTGAAAACTATTTTGTACTCCATGCAAATTTAAAGAAAAGAAGAATAAAATGTACCAATGTGTTTACAGCCTTTGCTTCATAAAATAGTCTTATTCAGGGTTCCCACTTTAAGCTAAATATCAAATTCCCATGAAATCTTATGAACGCAAAAACAGGCTGGGAGACCAGTCTTTCTGCATTAGCCTACCGGAGTATTGTTAGCAACAATATTTCGGTAGGCTGTGTTGTTGACACGATGCTCAATTGGTACTAATGGGCCTAAAGTGTACGAAGAAAATATCCTCCACATTATTACACCACCAGCCTGAAGCATTGATACAAGGCAGGATGGATCCATGCTTTCATGTTGTTGATGCCAAATTCTGACCCAAGTTCAGTACCCCTGCAGGGTAAAACAGGTTTCTTAGAACAGGTATAAAAAATAAAAAACATGCATTCACTATGACCATTTTGACAATTTTACATGTTTACAGATTCTGCATGGGGTTTCCAAAATTTCACATACCACTGTAAGGTGATACAAAATGGCCAAGTAAACAAATTAAGCCACAAGTTTATTATACATAAAGTTTCACTTACAAGTACATCTCCCTCTGAAAGTCATCTTCTGCATTTATTTCTTTACTGCCTTCAGGTTGTTGTGCTCGGCCCTCTGCTTTTGCAATGATGTTAACAGCAGGGTGATTGGTGAGGTCCAGTCTTTCAACCCATGGCAGGTTTTTCTTGAACTCAGCTAGACATCTATTCAAACCCTCCTGAATGGAAAAATAATATAAATATTTGATATGCAGAAGGGCTAAAAATTAATACCTGTCTGCATTTGAAAGGTATTTAGTTGCACAAATTGGCAAATCAGTGGAGAGAACTGAACACTGAATTGTCATTACTGTCCTTGAGCAACACACAGCAGTCATTTTTAATGAATCAGCCATCTCATCAAATTTATTTCAAGGGTCAAAGTAGCCTGTGCCTTTAAGGGTGCACTCACACTATGCTATCCGAACTGTGCCCAGGTGCGTTTCCTGATTCGTTTGAGAAGTGCGAGTGCTCTGAATCAGGCTCAAGCGTGGTTCAGTTGGACGAGGTGTGCCAGAGCGCGGTTCACTTGGTCTTTGCCGCGGTATGCTTGTAGTGTGAGTGCAAAGTGCACCTGAGCCTGAAACTGCAGACGCAATGTACCTTTAAGGGCACTGTTTGATATGGATCAATCAATCATTTTCAATGAATACAAATTGTCGTAGATTATTAAAGATGCAAACCCTTTTGCTGTACAACAGTTAAACCTTCAGCAAACCTCATAATACCTGCAGCATGAGGACTTTTATGATCATTTTAGAGCGTCAAAAGTGGTGTATCTGTTCGGCAAAATGTTTGACTGCGTGTCATTGCATCCCGAGCGACAAAAAAATAATACAAAACATAAACCTAAAGCAATCTCCATTGTGCTGAGCGAGAGCACTTCTCTTCTTGTTAAACGGAACAGTCGCATCATCGATGATGTAAGTGCTCAGGTCCGGTAGGTAAAAACCAGAGATCGCGTTAACCGAATATTTTCCGTCAATGACAGATTTTTTTCAGCAGTGACTAAAAAATCTGAAGGTGATCCTTCATTTTGACGGATTATGCTGAGGGCGATCTATTGTAATGTGTAGATAACTGTAATTCCCACTCCGGTCCAGCTGATGGCGATTGCTCTTATTAATTAGTAATTGTCTTGTTTTTTCTCCTCTTTGTCACCGCTGCATACAGTTGCAAAAATGTCACGGGAGCTGAGTGTTAGAAGTTTCTTAAAACGGCCAAATAGTTGTAATATTATTATTAAGGGTGAAAAAAGAGGAAGTGATGCAGTGGACAATGAAGAACAAATAGACAAGAATCCTCAGTCGCCGACAGCTGTTACAGGCCAACCAATCGGCAGCAAGGAGGTCAGGCGGAAATACAGAGTTCAGTGGGAGCAGGAGTTTACGTGGCTGAGGAGGGAAGGCGGCAAAATGGTTTGCGACATCTGTAGAAAAGCTAAAATGAGTAACGGATTTAGCCACAATGAAGCTTTATGAGTGCTCAACCAGCGTGGCAATGGTCAAGCATGTCGAAAAGTCACAGGTTGCCTGTAACGAAGCATTAAAAACACAGCTTAAAGTTGTATTGCATATGGCAAACATAAACACCCCGAGCCACCTATATCCTGACCTAATACACCTCTTACAGTCCGCTGGGTGTCCAAATCTGAACATACACACGCACCACTACACTGTCAGTCAGATGGAGGAGGCTATAGCAATGACTATAACTAGCGCTGTTGATGATCGCATCACCAACAGCAGATTCATCGGGATAGTAGTTGATGAAATGACTAATATCACTGTTGAGAAAATGCTGATCACATACCTGACAATTCAGCAAAGAGGGGACCCTGAAACCGTGTTCATTGGAAACAATGCAATACTATCTGCCACTGCAGAATGCATCGCCGCAAAAATAAAGCATGTGTTGTTGGGACGTGATGTCGATATGGATCGGGTAGTTAGACTGGGAAGTGATGGAGCGAATGTTATGGTGGGTCGAAAGGCTGGAGTTGCGCAGCATCTTCGTCAGAATGACTGTCCCTACCTCATAAACATTCACTGTGGTGCGCACAGAACGGCACTGGCTGCTCGTGATGCATCCAATGCTGTGCGTGAAATAAGTGCATATGTCACCACTGTTAATAACATATACACATACTACAAGAATTCCCCCATTCGAACAAACCGATTAAACGAACTCCAAAACAAAATGGTGGCAAACGACCTGTTGAGACTAAAACAACCATCGGCTACACGCTGGCTGTCATTGGAGAGGGCAGTAAAAGGCATACGTGCCAACTGAGTTTCACTGATAATGGAATTGGAGAAGGAGAACTCGAGAAACTGCCCGATAACTAAAGGTATTAGAAAGCGCATTTAAACTTACACATTCCCTGCTTTAACTCATCAGTTGTCTGATGTCTTGGCCGTTGTGAACTGCATGAATCTCACGTTCCAAAAAGAGGATGTTAACATCTCACACATTCAACCTGTTGTGAACATGACCCTTGCTAGCCTCCAGGATTTGATGAATGGACCAGGCAATGCGGAGACAGAATTTAACAAGGCATTACAAGATGACAAGTTCTGTAGCATTACGCTGACACAGACAGATGCGCAGAAATTTTCGGTTTTGCGCACAGAGTACATAGCAGAGCTCACCAGATCTATCACAAAAAGATTTCCTTTGGAGCATGTGGGTCTCATCGCTGACCTCGACACCATACTCAATGCATCTCGCTTTCCAACCACTGACAGCGCGTTGAAGAGCTATGGACTGGATGCTTTGGAGCGCGTTTGTGAGCACTACGGAACGCAGAGGAGTGCAGCCGCGCCCCTGGTGCAGAGAGAGCGCGTGCTGCAGGATTTTTGCCCTGTGAAAAGAGTGCTTGCAGGATCGGGAAATCCCACATTCAGAGAATCCTGCAAACTTCTTATCACTTTCTTAGGAGAAATGTTTCCTGACTACAAAATGCTGGCTGAAGTGGCGCTAGTAATTCTGGTCTCCAGTGTGGCAGCAGAACGCGGCTTTAGCCTCCAGAACAAAATTAAAACTGTCACGAGAAGAAGCTGACTTTCAGAGGCAAAGACACAGAATTTAATGACAATTGCCTCTGCATCAGTCTCCCTTTATGCGTTTGATTACGCATAGGCAAGCACCCAGTTCAGGTCGACGCGGACCAGGAGGAAGATATGAGTTAAGGCAAATAGTCCTACAGAACATCGTCTGAATTATATTTCAAGTTATGTTCTTATATTAATCGGAATTATATTTTATAATATGTTTTTTTTTTGTTTATATCTGCTTGTGTTCAGGCACAAATGGTCATATTTCAATTCCCTCCACTCTCAGTGCAAAAAAACACATGAAACTGTTTAACAATAAATTTGATGGAGTTTTTGTTCATTTGTCAAATAAATAAATGAAAAATTTAGCCTATATGCTCGTTGTGCAAGTTCATGATTAAAATATGAATGAAAAAAGTGATTAGACAATATGCTAATTAAATGACGGGCAATAATAGGTTATGACGGAATTTTTACAACCCTCTCCTTCAAAATGACGAACAAAGAGAAAGTCTAACGCGACCTCTGGTAAAAACGCAATGTGAGTGCAGGCCGAGGGGAAGAGGGGATGGGGGACAATCGCTCTTTGGCACTACAATATTAATGTACCCAATGTGAGCAATCCCTTAGCGAAAGCTTCTTGCAGCTGAACAGAGAGCATTATACGACATGTCTATTACAATCTGAAAACGTTTCTTAATTATTTTGACTGTCGTTCAATTAATCTAATGTTTTCTGAAATTATACTGTTAATGAAAATGTCCAGATATAAAAACTACTTTTCCTCAATAGGTTAGCATGACAAAGTAATAGAAGAACTATTCTACCATGCCCGGAATAAACATGTGTGTTTAATTGTTCCAGCCCTAATTAAACACCTAATCAAACTAATTTTGTCCTTCAGGCTTGATTGAAACCTACAGGTAAGTGCGTTGAAGCAGGGTTGGAACTAAACTGCAGCCCTCCAGGAAATGAGCTTACGGATTCCGTTTAAGAGTCAAATACAGCAAATAAGTTTATTTGATACCCAAACAAAACATAAAATTGTGCTCAAGCGAATCAAATATATACAGTGGAAGTCAGAATATTAAAACTATTATGTTTAGAAATGTGATGGAAAAAAATCTCCACTAATCAGAGATTGTGGGGGTGGGGGGGTTAAACAGGGGGGTTAATAATTCAACTTCAACTGTGCCTTTTTACACATGCATAAAGACTTTCAGTATAACTGTTAAACTTATCATTAACTAAACAGTGTAAAAGCAGCTCTGATCAACTCACCGCATTGTTGATGGTCTTCTTTTGTTCATCCTGAGGGATGTTCAATCCAGGTTTGAGCAATCCCTTAGCGAAAGCTTCTTGCAGCTGAACAGAGAGCATTATACGACATGTCTATTACAATCTGAAAACGTTTCTTAATTATTTTGAATTATTTTCTGAAATTATACTGTTAATGAGAACGTCCAGATATAAAAACAACTTTACCTCAAAATGTTAGCATGACAAAGTAATAGAAGAACTATTCTACCATGCCCGGAATAAACACGTGTGAAGTTGAACATACTCTTACCTCGTCGTCAGATAATTCATCGTCGTCTTCGTCGAAATGCATCCCCAACTGGGGATCCTCATCTATTTCTATCATAGTCAAATAATATGTAATGAAAATACAAACGTGCGTACGACAACAGAACACTTCACAACAACCTAACAATTCACATGTGGAAAGCACCAAGCACCCTACGAGCGTTCGTGAATCAGAGTTCTGACGGAAACACAGACTGACAAAAACGGTTCCGCAGCTGCTGCTTCTTCTTCGTCTTCTTCTTTCAGCTGGCATCACTACCATCTGCTGTTTTTACTTAAGCTTCGTTCTGGCTTATTATATTCGTCCTTCCAGTTCAGTCCACCATTGAAGCTTAAAATACGCCCAAACAATTTGAATTTCGTTCATTTGTATTATTCATTTATTAATTTATTCATTTTACTTCAACTTAGTCCCTTTATTCATCACCACAGCTGAATGAACCGCCAACTTATCCAGCATATATATATATTTTTTTTATGCAGGGGATGCCTGTTTAGCTGCAACCCAGTATTGGGAAACACTCATACACTCTCACATTCATAGACTACAGCCAATTTAGTTTATTCAACTCACTTGTACCGCATGTCTGTGGGGGAAACCGGAGCACACGGAGGAAACCCACGCCAACATGGGGAGAACATGCAAATTCCACACAGAAAAGCCAACTGGCCCAGCTGGAACTAAAACCAGCGAAGGATAATGAGTAAATGACTGAAAATGATTGTGTAAAAGAGAAAGTAAGGATGTCTGTGAGAGACCAAACAGGGTTACATTAACAGAAAATTACAGAATTAATTGATTAGCCCTATATTAGAATCTTTGATTTCATACATCCTCACATTCAAATGAGATGTAGAACCACCTCATCACCCTTACCACGCCATCATAATAAAAAATGACAGGGTGATTCATACCACATTCATACTCAATCAATCTGAAAATTACTCTTCTTTGTTTTAAAAATGTAAAACAACAACAATAATAATAATACTAATAACAATAATAATAATAACAATAATAATAAAATAAGTTTACTCTATCTATTTTGCATGGTGAGGTGGTTGGGTTGACGAACCCTGTCTAATATAAACAAAAACAACTAAAAGAAATGTAAAAGAATTTCAGTACTTTCCTGCTTTTAGTCTTGGAGGGTGCAGGGCCCATGTGAGATTCTTTCTTTTTTTGTGTTGTCATTTAAAACAAAAGTATAAATTAGTTAGTGTGACAGGGTGTAACTGAGGGATGCACACAAATCATGAAATATTTACAAAAAAAAAAAAAAAAAAAAAAAAAAAAAAAATATATATATATATATATATATATATATATATATATATATATATATATATATATATATATATATATATATATATTTATTTATATATATATATATATATATATATATATATATATATATATATATATATATATATATATATATATATATATATATATATATATATATATATATATAATGAATATATCTTATGGCAATAGAGACACACATATTAACCTGAAAACAATAAAGTTTGGGAGTAAAAAAAGTAATTTGATGATATTTTAGGTGCAAATGCAGTGTCAGGACGGACGTGAAATTTTTTATGTAATCATGAAAAAGTATTTTAAAAAGAATGCTATATAATAATGTTTTATAATATATCATGTAAACAAGAACCCTTGACCTAATAACTTTAAGCGTTGGAAACACATTTTAGGACATTTTTGTGCCTCATTATTATTATTATTATTATTATTATTATTATTATTATTATTATTATTATTATTATCGTAGTGGTTGTGGTTTGTTGTTGTTTTTTCGAGCGCTTTATTGCCTTGTGATTTTGTCGTGCTGCACCTTTAAGAGTTTGTCGGTAGTTTGAGGAAATAGGAAGTCAGTCTACAATTACCACAAAGACTAAAAACAAAAGGCATTTGTACATGATGGCAGGAATAAAAGGTAAAGTTAAAGTGCACTACATGTTCTGAGCAGTTCAACTTTTGATAGTAAGAAATAAATTGTCTCCGATTCGGAAACGAGTGCATCAGTTTTTTTCCTATTTCGATTGGACCTTGATGTCCTGTAAATTTAATTTTCGAAGTTAACTTCGATGATACTTAATAACTGGTTGTTTCGTGCCACTTTACATCAAAGTTAAAATATAGTTAAACATAGTTCAGACCGATTAAATTATATTGTTTCAATATGATACGTTTTCATAAATTATGCATTACTAAGTTATGTGTGTCTATGAAAGAGACGCCAGCCTCTTTCCTCCGCCAATTCAGTAATTAACTAAAAAAAGATTTAACAAATGATCTTGTTCCTTAAAAACAAAATCACACAAATTATAAATATTGACATTACATACATTTACATAGTCTTTTTTTTTCAACTACGTCACCTCTGCAGTAGTGAGCTGTGGCTGCAAGAGGGCAGCAACACGTCAGATTTCAGTTGGAAACGCCTAAACTATTCTTCCCCTCTTTTTATTTAGCTCTTGTTGCGTTATCCTTCAGTGGTGCACTTGGACTGACATTTCTCCTTTTGGGATGTGCACTGGAACAGTTTGGGTATGTACTTGATTTTTGCTATCTTTAATGACTTTTAGTTGTCTGAAGTTTAAAAAGTCAAGAAAACATCTGTATGCTTCTATCTATCCTCACAGACAGTATTGGCCCATGTTTGTTCTGATATTCTACATCTTGTCACCTATACCAAATCTAATAGCCAGGCGGCATGCAGATGACACTGAGTCAAGCAATGCATGCCGGGAACTTGCATACTTTTTAACCACCGGTATTGTGGTGTCAGCTTATGGTCTCCCAGTTGTGCTGGCTCGAAAAGCTGTGGTAAGTAGACTATGTCCCTCTTCAAATAAACCTTGGTTGCTGTAAACAACTTATTAATGATGTAGTTTACTTGGTTAAACAATAAAAATAGTAACACCTTAAGGTCTCATTTGCTAACATTTGATAATATATTATGACTGGCAGAAGACTTTACAGTATGTATGCATGTATGTATGTATGTATATATGTATATATATTTATATATATATATATATATATATATATATATATATATATATATATATATATATATATATATATATATATATATAATGGGGTTGGCCAATAAAACTGAAATGCCTGGTTTTAGACCACAATTATTAATTAGTATGGTGTAGGGCAGTGGTGGGCAAACCTTTTAGACCCGAGGGCCACATCAAGTTTTGCAAACCAAGTGAAGGGCCACATGTCAAATCCTTCAAAAAAAAAACTTATTTATAGTGGCAGTATGCATGAAACATGTAATAGGCCTTTTTCACAGCGGAATTGAATACAGGAAGCGCCCTCCAAAGCAATGTATCGCTTTTTCCGGTTTCGCTAACAGTCACAGAAACATGACAGCCCATGTTGGCGTGGGTTTTCTCCGTGTGCTCTTGTTTCCCCCACAGACATGTGGTACAAGTGAGTTGAATAAATTCAACATTGGATGACGTTTTCACTGTCAACTTTGCCATAATATGGACATGAACGCGTTGTTCGCTTGGTTAATGTGTAAAACTGACGTAGCCTAAATAAAACAGCATTTAAAAGGAATTTGTGCAGAAAATGTGTCTTACACGAAGTGTTTGCAACGTTAGGTTACAGTAAGGTGCGCAGCCAACAGCATAAGATCTGCTAACTCAAGCCATTCGTTAGCAAAAATAACTATTTAACATCCAGAAGGATTAGTTATATGTTAGTAGCTGTCTGTAAGCTGTGCTAACCCCCTCCTTCCTTTGTATTCAGGGTCAGATATAGTGAACAGCGAGGTTGTTGTACAGGCGAGTTGCTATAGACTGATTTCACGCGGCCGCCATTTTTAAAAGCGAAATCGAGGCTGCGGTGGGAAGAAACCCGGAAGTATCGTTAGGAGTTACATTGGAACGTTGTGTAGCTTGCTGTATATCTTATCAGCGAAGAGAAAGTGACACAAATTTATCATTTCACCGCTTTCCGAGTGACCCGAAGGTCCGTTCTGAATGAATGGTGAAAATAAAAAGGGATATCAGAGCTCATTTTCAGCTAAGTTAAGGGAAATGGCACTAGTTAGCTAGCGTTTTCTTTCCCAAACACACGTTTTAGACGCCATTTATCAAACGCGAGTTAATGAACTTATTCTTTCACTATATTAGACTTGTCACGATACTGAATTAAAAGAAAAACCATCAATTTCCCGCTAACATTTAAGGCACTGTTGATGGCTTTCTTAAAACAGCGCTGATTTGCCATTGTGTTCACGTGATCAACAGAATAGCTTGTGATTGGCCGAGAAGGTCATCAGTTCACCCTCCGCTGTTTACCGAGTACAAACACAGACGAGCCGAACGATCTGCTTGATGACTCGACTGATCTTCATGGCTGCTTCGCGCTCGCGTCTCCGTGTATCTGTGTTTGCACTGGGTGAAGGGCAGTAAACTGAGTGCAAACACAGATACAAGGAGACTGGAACGCGAAGCAGCCGTGAAGATCAGTCGAGTCATCTGCGCTCAGCGGCGCTTCAATGTTAACTCAGCGGGAAATAGATGGTTTTAAAACTTCAGTACCGGAACAACACTATTACAGACAACACGAGGGTGTGCTACAGTGTTTTATCGCTCACTGGGTAACATAGACTGAAGCAGGGAAGCGTCCCCACGGTGTTTACCTGCTGCCATCTGAAGCCTAGGAGGACACTTGAGCATATTACTCTTAAAGAGATTGTGATGTTGTTTGATGCTAAATTGCTTTTAATTTTCTAAATTAAACTTACTGAATGATAATAAAGTGATGTTTACACCAGTTCTGCATTTTGAAATCTCGGCAACAGTGTGTACTCCACAGCATGTTACTGTAATGTGTACAGTCCTTGTCTTATACTTCCGGGTTTCTTCCCACCGCAGCCTCGCTTTGGTTCTTTAAAATGGCGGCCACGTGAAATAAGCGTATTGGTCTGTGTGAAAGAACGAGGAGCCCCATAATGACAGGTTGCTTAATGCTCGTAAGGTTTACTCAAGTCTGGAAACATAATTAAGCTCCAACTCGCTGGAAAAAATAAAGATATTTGGTGTTGTGTTCTGTGTTTGAATACGATTTTATTAAAACACTTTTCCACTAATTACTAAATTTTTAAATTTTAAAACAAACATCTCCAAAACAGTCAGTCTGTAGCGTATAGGGTGTGTTTCTGAATCTTCAGGTTAAAGTTAGTTCATGTTCCAGTTCATTTTGTTCATCTGCTTTGAATGTTTTTATTATTTATTTAAAGAACAGCAAATAACATTTTACAACACAAAAAAATATACATGCCAGGGGGTAATTATAAATAAAATACAAATATACAAAATGTAATAACTAAATAAATATATTATAGAGTTCACAATTTTTTAAAGTGGGTAGGCTTCCTTGTTTAAAGAGTCTCTGATGCTGGTAACATACAAGCATATTTCAGTGATCAATATCTGAAAATTTGGTTGCTTATTAGTAAATTTACATTTATGAATGTACAATTTTGTTAACAATAAAAGTAAATTAAATAAAAACAATTTTCCTCTTGATAAGGATAGACAGCAAAGCTAAAAAGTACATTTTCCCACAATGATAAAAAAGGTTTTGAACACTGAAAATTTTTTATAATTTTTTGCACCTCTGCCTTTTGACTATGTACAATGCCAAAATAAGTGTAAAACCGTCTCCTCGTATTCATTACAAAAATACAATTTACATCAATTGCACTTTTAAATTTTTGTAAATAATGCTTTGCTGGATAAAATCTGTGGAGAAGTTTATAGGATATTTCTTTAATTTTGTTTCTAACTTGATATTTCTGTGGTAACAGCCACACTTTTTTTTTTTTTTAGCAAATCCAATCACCCTTTAATAAAGACATCCAATAAAATTGTATATAAGGAACAGTAGTGATTTCTTTTTGGAAAAGAGTTCGAAAAGCTCTATTTTTACTCTTGGTATTTACTGTAAAACAAGTTTTGCCAACATAAGATGTAGTAAAATCAAAAGACGATGGTCTTGATTAATACCACTAAATAACATATGGGTCTCTGGAAAAATTGAACCAATAACAGTTGAAAACTTGCAGGGTTATTGAGATATTGTAATGAGAAAGGAATTCATTGTAAGAAAAGTATACCAGCTTTATTATAAAACTGACTAACCAAATTAATTTTGTTGTAAAACCAATAAAAAAATTGCATTTGTATTAGTTGTCTATTATTCCAATGTGGGGAAAATGATGCTTATATATTATGACCTTGATAGGAGCACTTGTTTGTGGAAGGCAGATAACTTAACTGGAATTTTGTCTACATTATAATTTCACATCAAAATAAAACTAAGACCACCAATATTTGATAAAACATAATGATCTCCGCTTTGAAGTGCATACTGCACATGAGGGTACTCTGGCATATAACTTGAAACGAAGGACATTCATTCCGTCTAATTAATTTCACCCATGATTTACTCTGTCTATTGTCTTTTCGTGGAAATTGAGGTAAGGATGTCGTTTTTTTGAGCTGGAGCAGCCGGGAACGCTGCAATAACAGCGACGAGGCGACTCTGCCATTCTATCTTACTCTGTTGCATTGGAACCGGATTTTGTGATACGCTGTTTCGCTTACCGGAACCAGGAAGTGTGAAAAAGGCCCATATCGGACAGAAACATGTCACGTTTACACAAAACAGATTTTTTAATATTTATTATTGAGTCAAATTTACAAGTCAAATGAATTTGCACTGCTATTTATATTTATCACTTATCAATCATCATAAAACAATAAAATAATCTCTTATAAAATATAATAATAATAATGTAATAATTTTTACAGTGGAGAATAGAAAAGATATTGTCTGATAGAAAAAATTTCATGAAAAAACTATGAGATAAAATGTAAGTCTTTGTTATTTTTATTGTTAATAAAAATCTTAGTCTTTGTTATGTATCCAAGTTTACTAATTCTAAATCCAAACCATTACTCAGAAGCAGCATTTTAAAAACTCTCTCGCAGACCGGATGTTTGAACACTTGTTCAGCGGGCCGTAGTTTGCCCACCTCTGGTGTAGGGCCTCCTTTTGTGGCCATCACCAGCGTGTCTTGGGAATGACCCATCCAAGTCCTGCACAGTGGACAGAGGGATTTTGAACAGAATAGTGGCCAGGTCACTACATGGTGCTGTTGGCGTAAAATAATTATATCTGGTCACTGTGCAGGCCATGGGATTTGTTCTTCTTCGCTTTCTCATTCAATTCAATTAAATTTAATTCAATTCAATTCATGTTTATATAGTGCTTTTCACAATTTAGATTGTGTCAAAATAGCTTAACATAGTTCTAGTAAAGTCCAGATTTTAGAGTTAAAGTTCAGTTAAGTTTAGTTAATGCTAGTTAATGCTAGCATTAGCATAATAGCTTAAACATTTTACAACCCTTTTACAACCCTATAAACCTATTCATAAACAAGAACACAACCTACTTAAATTTTGCATGGCTAAAATAGTTTTAAAACATACCTGTCTAAAAGTAATACTTCAGCCGTATTGTCATCCTTCTGATCGTTGTTTTGAACTGCATAACATCATTGCACTCCAGCGTGCAAAAGTAATTCTAATATTGATTGAGGGTTTAAAAAAGTTTTGATTCTGCAGTTTTGGCCCTTTCAGAAACAATCTTTCTTTTCATGCATATAAGGCCACATTGGTCTTTCAGAAAGAGGTTCAGGTTGACGCAGAGTTTGCCTGATGATGCCTCTCTGTCAGCAGTAGATCCGTGCTTCACTTGAATGCGTGAGTAACGTATCTGTCTGCTCAAAGAGGTTGTGCAGAAATTCAAATTTAAATTTGTTGTTTGAGATATCTGTTGTAATTGAGTTATTTGTTGGTCTGACAAAATTTAATTGGAGGAACACTTTTTAATCTTATGCCTTACCCAGAATAAAAAAAATGCATATAAATACATTTAGATCATTTACTTTAATCATTACTATTGGAAAGTGAAGAGACTTTCAACCAGCACAACAAAAAATGTTTCTGAAGACAATTACCTACTGCTCCTTTAAGTTTCACTGCTGAAAGTTCAAACAATGAAGAGCAAATCCACCAAAGCACAGCTCCACAAGTCCCGATCCACGCAAGCCTGTGGTCACAGTGGTGAGGAAAAAAAACTTCACCAATTGACGAAGTGAAGGGGAAAAAAAACCTTGACCATTGTTGTTCATCAAACCACTCTGTCATCAGTCTTGCTACATGGCATCATCATCAGAATACAACGTATGAACCAATGGGTGCAGTTGCACATGGTTCTCCAGAATGGTTTGGTAGTTATTGGCTGTGATGCGCCCATCTAGCACAAGTATTGGGCCTAGAGGATTCCATGATTACGCAGCCCAAACCTAGGCATGCAACAGTATGGGTACGCTTCTTTGGGGCTTCTCCACAACTCTCCAGATGAGGGAAAGACAGTGAAGGTGGAAACATCAGAGAACAATACATGTTTCACATTGTCCACAGCCCAAGGTATTTGCTGCTGGCACCATTGTAATCGATGTTTGGCATTGGCATGAGTGACCAAAGGTTTGGCTATAGCAGCCCGGCCATGTATAAAAACCCTGTGGTGAACCCGATGAACAGTTAGCACCCGGACATCCCTTTCAGACAGCTACCTCTTGCATCCACAGTTCCTCCTTTTGGATGTGGTTCGTCCTTCTTCTTAATACATCACAAAGAATTGGTGTCTTAGTCACAGGTGCGCCAGCGAGACATGCACCAATATTTTGTCCTCTTTTGTCACCCGTAATGTTGTGTGGATTGCACCATTTTAAGAAAAAACTACTTTTACTCTGCTAATTAAACCTTCACACTCTGATCTTACTGGTGGAATGTGCAATCGATTTGACAGGCTGGTCAAATTTAGCCATGAGAACTCCAACACTAAACTAGTATATCAGTTTCATTGTTCAATCCCTGTATATAATGTATGAATGTATGTGTTTGTGTGTGTGTGTCTGTGCATGCAAAGTTACTTAAAAAAAGTGTTTAATGTGACCTCTTTCAGCACTTCCCTGAGTTATTTCTTATTTAGGCAGTCATATCTATTTTTCTGTCCAGGCAATTCCTTTTTGCTTCAGTAATATTAAAGGGCACCTATGGTGAAAAATCTACTTTTTAAGCTGTTTGGTCAGACATATGTGTAGATATAGTGTATAGACCGTCATATTGGGGTGATGTAAACACACCCAGTGCTTTTTTTTTTTTTTTTTCAATTTAACAACATAAAAACGGTGGACCGATTGACCCTTCGCTAAGCCACACCCAAAAACCGCCATCCATTAATCGTGGCTTAGCAACCGTAGCTACGCGCAGGGGCTCTATCAAGCTTTCGAGCGAGGGAAACAGACCAAAGCGTTGTACATATGGATTGTGCAAATCTGATACCCGGTATCCTTAAAGTTTGGACGGGATGGTGGAATTTTTTTTCCTTTTCAAAACCAAAAACCCAAGAGGAGAAATGCCAGTGTGGATCAAGCTGTGTGAGGGGCGCTAAAGAAGCGGAGTTAGGTTGGTTTTGTTTTGATATTCCTGACACATTCCGTGATAGATGGCAATAACTCACACACCTCTTACCCTAAACAGATCTAAACTGTGTTTCCTACAAAAATACAAAGCAGGTTAAGTTTCACAGCTGTCTTTTTCTTTTTTTTCGCTCGATATTTTGAGTAATGCTTTGTTTAAGCCATCGCTATATTACCTTAGTCATACTAATAGCGAATAGGTCATGATGAGTTATTGATCTGGAAAATACAAATCTGCGAATCTGTTGCTAACTTTACTGAACTTTATATTTCCATCTATTTCGAGCTACGAACATTTAAATTACAAATCAACAGAACAAAACCGAGATATGATCACAAACTGAGCACTTGCGATCAATATACTTTACCAGCAGCTGTTTTCATTCATTTATAAAGAGCACACAAACATACTGACAGTAATAGGTAACTTACTGTACATTGATATGGGTATATATATACATATGAATGATGCAAATTTTCGGCACAAATCCACCAATTTCCCATTTCCGGCTGTTCTTTCTATGAATGCACTATGTAAAAGCACTGTCCATCCGTGTTTCCTCGTCGGTTGTTAACACTATATTTCATTGCACAACAATTAATCTATCAGGCTTTTTGGCTAAAAAAAGAGAAATTACGGTTTAATTTGTTGTTATTAGATTATTTTAAAATTTTACCTCTACTGCTGAGCATAAGCTAAGCTGTTGAATGGTTAGCATATGAGGCGGCTAGGCTAAGCTAGCTTAAATTTTGATTGAATTATTCTCTAATCGGTTGCCTATTATGCCTATAATATACCCCTGTAATGCATACTGCAGTACTTTTTTGTCTAGCTTTCTCGGATATCTCACCTGTTCACCAAAAATGACATTATATCCCTGGCAATGTGTGACACTGGCGCAGACACATTGTAAAAGCCGTGCCAGGCACGAAAGCTTGACAGGCGTATCAACAGTAACTAAGGAGGGCGGGCCTTAGTGAAGGGTCAATTGGAGCGGTTTTCAGACCAACCGCAACTTGACGTTGGAGTGCGGTCCCCACGCCCACCGAATTGATTGACAGCTGCGTATTAACGTGTCCAGGTAGTCACTTGTATAATCATATAAACAAGAGAGGACGAGCGCAAAGCAACTGGAATAAAAGGTCTGTTCAATTTGCTAGGATCATCAATCATCATCAAATGTGATCAAGAAGAGTGAGTTTTACAAGTTTAAAATGTTTTAAAACAGTGCATGTGTGTAATGAATTACAGCGAATCACTTCAGCTTTACTTTATCACCACAGCCGGGTGTCAGAACAATTATAAAGGAAGATGCTTCAATCTCGGTTTGTGGACGTTAAATCAGGTTTATTTTGTAGATTAACATAACAGATATCCATACAGCAGTGGAGATTAACCTGTATCCTGTCACAAATGCGTGCAAAAAGAGTGCAAAGCTAAACGCGCGCACTGTCTGTCTGTCTGTCTGTCTGTCTGTGTGTGTGTGTGTGTGTGTGTGTGTCTGCTGTGCCGTGCTGTGTGTGTGCGCGTGTGTATCTGTGTGTGTGAACGTGAACTTTGTAACGACATTGTGTGTGACTCATCGTTAAGTTGACTCATTTTAACACAACAAATGCGTCAAATACTAATTGGTAAACTTCTTACTGTAGTATATCTCAAAAACGCTACATGAGATCTGCTTCCTTTATGTCTGTTTGTTGTTTGACGCTGCCGAAGGAGGAGATTAAGGCATTAAGTCCATGTTTCATCAGCTTTTCTTTTCTTCTTAAAATATTAATTGATTGAATTGGCAGCAGTATTGGGTATAATTAGTTACCATAGATATAAACACTAGATATCGCATACGGACAAAGTAAGATTTAGTTTTTTACGTTTTTATATGTTGTGAACTTTTGTGCTCAACAAGTAAAGTTATTGACGATAAAACAGACACTTACTGCTTTCATCCTAAAGAAAAGTAACACCAACTTGCACTAAATTCTAGGCTTATGTTAGTTTTGTTGAATAAAGCAAATAAAGCATAAGCAAACAATGCAAAAGAAATATGACAACAAGACGCTGCAGTGCCAGAAACTTGAGGTCAGCTAAGTGAACGAGTTGTTTATAACGGAAATTCATTCACAAACGAATCTCTCCCTTTGTCAGTATGAGAAGTGAAAGCAGGAGAGGGGGTGTGTTTCAGGACACGGATTAGACCAAATCTAACAGGAGGAATGATAATACATTTACATGCACATGAACACACACTCTTTGTCAGCAATGGCCATGCGGTCACTGATCCATCAATGTAGAAAAGTTATGTAGAATTATAATTTTCGTAATTTAATAAAAAAAAAAAAATAATGCGTACTGACCAGCAGGAAAACCGATCATAGATATATGTGTATATGTATATATCTCTGGCTCTGGATGGCTACACTCCTCCACTGCAGCTTGGTCCCACATTCATTTCAAAGGAGGGCTACCCTGTACTAAAATGGCGGCTCTATTGACGCTTTCCTTCTAATAGACAACAACAGGGCAGGCGACATGATGTATTGTTTAACCTACCTATAGCCTAATGTAATTTTAAACATTTATCTATTTTAATAGCACATGGAATTTAATAGCACAGTCATTCATAATTATCATTTTATTGCTGCAAGAATGCAAACTTCTCACTGTTTGGGAAAATTAGTCATTTTATATATATTAAAAAAGGTTTTCTTTGAGAATCACATGTCTGCAGGGTGCAATCAGGTTCTGGCAATTTTCAAAAATGGTTGAATTTTAAAACATTTTAATCCAAAGGTTTCAAAAGTGCTTTTTTTCAGATAAAGTGCTTGAAACTGATTGAAAATGCAAAAATATTGCTTTCATAGTAATTTATCTCTCTAAATTGTTAATTATTATTATTAAATAAATACATTTAAATAAAATCATAATCCTATTTAAATAAAATGTAAAAATGTATTTTTTCTTTTACATAAAATATAAACAGCGACACGGTGGCTCAGTGGTTAGCACTGTCACCTCACAGCAAGAAGGTCGCTGGTTCAAGTCCTGACTTGGTCAGTTGGCATTACTGTGTGAAGTTTGCATGTTCTCCCTGTGTTGGCGCGGGTTTCAGCACTATCACCGGTCATTTTAAAGCAGTGGTGGAAAAAAAATGCGTGGACGTTGTTCACTGGCTTGAAGATCCAAGCTATAAATCATATTTAACCTTATATTTATTTTTATTTTAATGATCAGACTTTTCCATATATATTGAAATATTACATTTTTTAAAGTATGAACTAAAATAAATTGAAAGCAAAATGTCAAATGGGTGGCCCAAATCTCTGTCTTTGTCACTGAATTGTTCATTCAGATTCGTTCAAAACAGTTCATTTATAAATGAATTAAGTGACTCACTATGAATGACTTGCTCAAAGATTTCTTGTTAACACCATATGTTAAGAGCTTTAACGGTAATGCATTTAGATTTTTGATTTAAAAGTATCAACACAAAAGGTGTAAATATCTATATTGTTGTCAATAAAGTACAGGGAAAGTCACTTGATGAGTTTTCAACATAATGTTTGTTTTATGCGACCCAAAACCGAAAGCAGCCTTTTCCTAAACTATAAAGCTGTATAGGCGAGAATCAGCTCATTATCTCTCAAAACACAGAAAACTAAATTTGGTTCACTGAAGCATGTATAATCATTACAGAAACTACTGAAAATAGCTGATGCCCGCATAGTCATTTGCAGAAGAATGACGTCCTACTGGGCCGCACATACGCCAGCAAACTCACGCCACTCTATAATTGGCCAAAATTCTTTGTTTGACTTTTTCGTGATCATCTACTCTTCCCTGTTGATGACATTTCACCTACTTTCTGCACTTTTTGAATTTCACAATGTAAATTTCTGGTTTTGAATTTTAGAATATGGAATTTGAACTGGTACAGTAAGTGACTGTCTGGGTCAATCTCTCTCTTTTGTTTGTTGTAGTGCTGTAGTTATTGTTTAGATATTGGTTAATTATTGTGATATCCCGATTGCAACAAAGAAATACTTGGAAATCTCTGTAGACTGTTTGCATTTCATGCTGTTCAGCCTTATAATCTTAAAATGTCATCACTTTAGATATTACACTAGAGAATTATTTAAATACTAGCTCTAAAATGACAGTGAGGTAACAATGGTTTTTGCTGTCCTGACGTCAGCTGTAGATGTGAATGAATGGTGGAAGAAAGAAGTTCCTCATACAAAAGGATTTTGATAGACTCTTTTGTGTGTGTATATATATATATATATATATATATATATATATATATATATATATATATATATATATATATATATATATATATATGACTATGCCGTCGATCTGTTGTATAAATGCAAAATCACACTCGTAGCAGTGCAATGTGGCTGTATATTGTGCCATTGTGCCTGCAGCCTCGTGCCAATGCACGCCTCCCACCAGTGCCGATATACAGCCACATCGCACTATATATATACATATATGTTATAAATATATATATATATATATATATATATATATATATATATATATATATATATATATAACAAAACATAGGAACCCTAGCTGCTCCGTGAACACATCTGCGAACTGACAAACCATACCGGCCAATGGTGGGGTTCTTTTTTTTTTTTAGCAAGTGAGCTGTTAAATCTGCTTTTACCATTTTCATCCCTTCTGTGAACGTGGTTCGTGGCCATGCCCAGTTTCTCTATGATGGTACAGGGTCCCTGCCAGAATGCAAGAAACTTAAGTTGGACACTAAGATTAATACTTTATTGCCTGGTTGGATCTCATGTGCTTGTGTGAGCCTATCATAAAACTGTTCCTGGGTGTGCTGGGTGTGATTCACTCTATTTTCTCTCTCATGTCCCATTCATGCTTGATAGTAGTGTGGTGGGGCTTTGCCATGGGGTTGTCGACTGAACAGGAGTTCAAATTGGATGAAGCCTGTTGATGCTTGCGGTACATCTCTAACTTCAAAGAGCACATACGGGATCATGAGGTCCCAATCCCAGTCATAAAGGGGGATATCCTAGTCCCAGTCCCAGTCCCAGTCATAAAGGGGGATATCCTGGCATGGGGTGAGATTATGTTCCATCACCGTTCAATCACCATGACCAACTGTGGGATGCGGGACTACTAGCAGTTTTTTTCCTCCCCCTGCCATTTGGCAACCCAGTAAAGCTGACCATTTTCCACTGTGAAGTATGAGAGGAGCTCTCGAGAGGTGCTGGCAGCCAGACCGCTCTCTCCATTACATGGACTTGAGACCAGCAGTTCTTTAGGCAATCGTCTTTGCACTGCTCTCGACCAAAAGAGCCGCCAGATAGACATTTGGGACATTATTAATATTATTATTTCAAACTTACCCCTTTGCTCCCCTAGGTCAGGAATGCTGGTTGGTGGTCCCCAGGTTCTCGGGCTTGGCTACAACTGCATAGTCTCATTCCAGTAACTGGCTGCATTGTGGTGGTGAGAAGTCAATCAAACACTAAAAAGTGGTCTCACACCACTCTCATTTTAATGGGCCAGGCACTGGGTGACGCAGAGATCATAATGCGACGACCTGGCACTTGGCGGGTATCTCTACAGATGCATGTGTTAGGTATTGTGGCTTTGCTATCCGCTCAGGGTCTCACCATTTCTGGCTGAAGCAGTGAAATCAGTGATAGAACTTCCTGAATCCAGCATCACCGTCCCCGATTGTCCTTCTACCTGGATGGTTTGAGTGGGAGCTGCACAAGGGGCTGGTTTGATGGGCATTGGTTCATCCTTGGCGCTGGGGACTGCCGGTCTACTCACAAGTCGCGAGGTGCCCTCCAGCAGCCGCTAATCTGGGTTCACCCTCTGGGGAAAGGGGCCTAATCTTTCTCCAGTGTCACGAGCGAACGGCACCCACCAATTCCATTGTTGTCACCAGTTCTGCAATGATCATAGGGTTTCTCATGCTCACCTGCCCCCTGAAACAGAGATAAAGTGCCCATAGCACACAGCTCTACTTGGTGGCAGTAACCATAAAGGTATGTAGATAGCCTCTATATTGTCCAGGTTACTGAGTATGGTGAGGTACTGGTGGGCGGGAAGGGAGAAAAAGGGAGTTGTTGTCTGGAACAGATGTAAACAGTTATCACTATATGTGGTGCATTTTTATTCAAGCAATGCCAGCATTTTCCACCAGATGTCACAAGGGAGAATGAAAATATGTTCACAAGGTGTAAAAGTGAACAATAATCCCTGGAAGGTGTTTATTGAAAGTTCAAGTGAATGGTAGTAAATAGTGTGCAGGCGTGCAAACAAATCCACGAAGTGTTGCAAGTGTGCTCCGTGCAGAGTGGTGAGTGTTCCTTACTGGGTGTGCAGTGTGGTTGCCAGTCATAAGTTGCTCGAATCTGTGTGAAGCAACAAAAAAGCGTTAGTCTTTCTTACAGTCTGAGCTCAACTACCTCTTCCTTTTCATCTGCTTTTAAAGTAGAGCTAAGATCGGGCCCAAAAAATGTAACCCAAGCTCATGCACCTGTTGTCCAAGCCTGACCCAGTCCGACACATTAAGGGTGCTTTCACACTAGCACTTTTGGTCTGCACCCGGGTTTGTTTGACATCAAAGTACATTACATTTAACTAGTATGAACATGTCTTCTGATCTCGGGTGCACACCTGTGAACTATACCCGAGTTCACCTGAATGAGGTGGTCTGGGGTACGGTTTGTGCGAACTCTGGTGTGGTTCACTTCTGATTCCTGAGACTGATTCCTGTGACACTCCAGGGACCTGTAGAGCTGCGCGTCGATGGATTTGCTCTTTTGTGTTTGGACTCTCAGTAGTGAATATTACACCACACCAGGGGCGTTGCTAGACATAAAGCTCTACTGGGGCACGTACCCCCTCTCCCCCCCCCCCTTTTCAAAAAAAAAAAATAATATATAAATTATATATATATATATATATATATATATATATATATATATATATATATATATATATATATATATGTATGTATATATATATGTATATATATATATATATATATATATATATATATATATATATATATATATATATATATATATATATATATATACACACTATTATTTTGAAGAATAATTGTATAAATGTAACTGGAAAACAATGTTAAGACAACTGGAGTGATGCTAAGATCATTTAAGAAATTACTTTTGCATAAATATTAATTTAATTTGAATGAAATTCTATAGACAATTCAATAAAATACATTAAAAATAAGATGGGTTATAGGATTATCTGTTGTAGACTTGACACATGGCAGATAATTAGGTTTGTTAAGTCTTACCTCCTGACTCCTCCTCCCTCCTTTTTGCTTCATACAAAAAAATCTATCAGGAGGCATGCTTAGTAAGATCACCATCATATTGTTTAAACTTTAGTTTTGTCCACTTGCAAAACAAAAAAGGCTGTTACGCTGGTTTTACAACGCATGAGCGGCGCGTAACAAGCAGCCTGCTTTTTTGGCGCGCATGTTAACTACCGGGACTCTCAGAAGAAGAGCAGCGTGTGCGCGAGCAGCGCATGCGAGAGGCGCGCGTGTTGTCTGCGCACACGCGGAGATGCGTCAGTTTGCTTTTTGATTACATTGCTTTCACCAGCGTTGGTTTAGTTGCACATAGAGAATAACGTCTTTATTTCGGAATTAACTTTCTTAATAAATACACTTGCATATGAAGTAAATCATATCTCAATGCATTTACTGGGGCACTTAAGATTTTCACTGGGGCACGTGCCCCAGTGAATTGGGTCTAGCGACCCCCCCTGCACCACACTGAACTGAGCTAAACTGAACTGAACATAAACTCTGAAAACTGGACTGACACTGTTTCAATTTACTAAAATCTTCTATGTGAAGCTGCTTTGACACAATCTACATTGTAAAAACGCTATACAAATAAAAGGGGAATTGAATTGATATGAATGCAATCGTACCAAATAATGGAAGTGAACTGCCAACTGTACAACAAACTTTAGTTTTTATAAGGTTCATTCATGTGTGTATGTCTGTCTATCACCTACCTTGGTGACAAGCGGTACTGACTCAGTGCAAGCACAGATCATTCTTGTCTACACCAAAAATGACTTCTGCAGACATTGTGTGATGCTCTGAAATTTTTTTTTTTTTTTTTTTTTTTTTTTTTTTTGCGGCAGATAGACGCAAGTGGCTCTTTGTATTTTGGTTTTAGTAATAAAGCAGTCTCCATTTTAGTGCTTTGCTTTCGTGGCCGTCAACTAGCAACAGCTGTACACAAAACGGCAGCTTGATGACGCAAGCGTACCGGGGTTCACCGGTATGAAAACAGTATGAACACAAACCAGCTGAGAAGGTGGCAAGGGGAGACAATCAAACTTGGGTTCAGTCCAGGTAATTGAATCAAGTGTGAAAGCACCCTAACTCTAATTATGAACCCAAGCCTGTTGTAAACCTGACTATTTTTTTAATACTTGGGCTGTAATGACATTCTCAACTACAATTCTGAGTTACAGAAATTTGTTTAGATTTATCTTAGTGAAGTTTTATCAACAAATTTCAAGAGGATCATGTGCCTATGATTGACCATGACTGGTCTCGCATCACCAATCACTAACCAACCAATCAGATGCATTCAAATGCATATAAATAGTCTGGCTTCCTTACATTTCCATCCTTGTTTTTTTTTTTTTTTTTTTTTTACAAAACCCCCCTTCCACCATGACTCCTTCCTAATCCAATAGCAGGGGAGATGTCTAAATGGAGGGAGCCTCGGGCTCATGGATCTTCAAAGCTCAGGGCTCTCTCCTGGGACATCATGTCAAATACGCTTTTGCCCAATCAAGCATCAGCCAAGTATAAACTCTTGAAATGAGTAATGCAACAAGGACGAAGGATGTAAACTGCATTGTTTGTTTATTCAGAATGAATTGTAACAACAGAATGAACTGTAACAAAAGAAAACATTGAAGGCTGACTATCATCCTTTCATCCTCCTCCCCCCCCCCCCCTTTTTTTTTTTTTCTATCTTTATGCCTCTTTCAAACTGCATGAGCAGCATGTGTTTTTTCAGTGTCCGTGTTAACAGATCAGAGCTCTCATACCGTACACAAAACCCCTGACGTGCAGTGTGGGACATGAGAAGAGCTGAAGCAGCAGTGCCGTGATAATTTCGGTGCTGGGTCTATTTTTTCCCGCTGCTCACACTCAATTAAAGTGACAGTGCATTGATAATGACCAAAAACACATTGAATGACTGTAAAAAGTGAGAATTTTACCCCAAAAAAGCATCTATAAAATCCACTGATTTTTATATAGTCAATCAAATGAACTTAAACGATAAAAAAAATGCAACTAATATTTGTTTGGGCCCAAACTATAAAACCAAATTTAAAACTATTTTAGTATCAGTTTTGCTTAAGATGCACACTAGTTTGATCATGTATAAATATCTATTGTAACTATTGTATAAATATAATTATAACTATAAGTATAAACTATATGGTCTTTTAAATGCTGATATTGAACTTTTAGGCTTGAGCATTTCCATAAGCGCTCTGTTTTACGATAGATGCGTTTGAAAGATCGAATACTCTCATTAATCCACGGGTTGGAACTTACCAGACTAACAGTTCTGGACTTCACAGGCGCAACGTCATCTAATACTGAATGAATACTTCAATGATTGCACTTGATCAAACATATCTAATTGACATGTTATTGTAAGATTTGTCAAAAGCAGGTGAGAATTGAATGAATAGGACCAGTAATATATTGGATAAGATTAAAAAAATCAGGGGCATTTATAAAATCAGCTTCATATTTATTAGAGACGTCATCAATATAAATGTTGAAGTCACAGACAATCACAATATTTGTGAGCTTAATAATAGAGGATAGAAAATCCCTAAAATCAAGGAGCTGTTTGAACCAGGAGGGTGATCAATTAAAATACAATAAAAGAGAACAACAATTGCAGTTCAAAAAAAGAAAAAGACTCCACATTTACAGTCCAACAGAAAAATGCTTTCTAAAAACAGCAGCAAGTCCACCGCTGCAGCCTGAAAGTCTGGGCAAACTAATAAATGTATAATTCATCATTTGAATTTCCTTATGACCAACATTTATCCAGAGTTTCTGCCAGGTTTCTCTCATGAAGAAGAAATCCAGCACTTTGGTTTTAATGATGTCATAAGAGTACAAATGTTTTATTTCAAATAAAACGAGTGTTTACCAGACTTTGGGAGTGTTTTGCGTAAAAGGGATAGGGAAGCCATTTGTCCGTGGGTGGATTTTCTCCAGGGATGTATTTAGTAAAACAGGACAGAGATAGGAAAATCTCACATTGTCAGCCGTAAAGCCATAAAGAAGTTTGCAGGGTTGGGGTGAGTATACTGAGGCTGAACCCGTCTGAAGTGATCGGTGCCGTTTTCCAATGACTATTCACATCCAGGACAAAAATGCCACTAGGCCCAGCCGGGACTTAAACCAGCAACCTTCTTGCTGTGAGGTGGCAGTGCTAACCACTGAGCCACCCCTAAATTTAAGTAAGGAAAATGAATGAATGAATAAATAAATTGTTGTTAAATTAAATGATTTGTGCTTCCCTGTTTTTTTCCTGTTCTTCTAAATCAGGTATGTGATTCTTCCGTATAAATACAAATTTCCATATTTTGGTCAATGGGGCAACCTCTGTAATTTGTGTAAATCCAAAGTTTTAATTTATAGGGGCAGGGGTGTGGGGGAGTCTCAGTCAGGTTCATTGTGTCATGTCACAACCATGTGCGCTCATTACATTATAAATAAAGCCAGGATGCACATTTGTTATTATCCTCTGCAAGTCATCTGTCCTTGTATCTTCATTTATTCAGTGCTACAGCCTAGCAGCTAAAATACCTTAAAGTTTCGTAATTTTAGATGATATTACAGATTTATAAAGATTTTATAATTAATTAAAACTATTAAAAACCATGGAAAACGATAAACTTTTTTTAACAATTTATGGTATTCTTTCAGGATGGAATGCTAAAAGTAAATTAGGCTACTTAGTTCAACTGACCTAATATTTTTATAGTTCAAGTTATTGACTGACCTAGTAGTTTATTTATCACATGGAATAAAGTGTCTACTAAATTAGAGGAAAAATTACGTTCTGTGGACACATAAGAACTAGTTGAGTTAATGTGTGGATCTATCCCAACATTGAGGTACAAAGTTGGCTATACACCTATTAAATATTACTTGAGTGACTATTAAACTGCTAAACATTTAAACTTATAAAACAAAAATTTAAATTGTGTGGCCAATATCAAATATTCATAAAAAGAATATTATTTTTAGATATTTCTATTTCAATTTATTATTTAAAAACACACACAAATATATATGGGGTCTCGACTTCCTTCTTTTATTGTCCTTTGCTGATCACATGCCTGATAAATTCATTTAAAATTATGCTTCATCCCATCTCACAATTGAAAACCCCAGTGCACACAAATTCAGACACAAACACAGAAAGAAAGAAAGAAAGAAAGAAAGAAAGAAAGAAAGAAAGAAAGAAAGAAAGAAAAAAAGAGAAAGAAAATAAACATTCAGTTCTATATTTTGATGTGTATATGAGTTTTTTGTCATGTTGTGAGACATAATATTTAAATTGTTTTTCTGTTGTTGTTTTTAGCAAAATATCATAAAAAGTATACTTAAAAACAACTTAAAATAAACCTAATTTCTGAAGTATCATGCACACAACAATGTTCATTTAAGTTACATTTCATTTAACAAAAACATAAATGTTTCTTTTTCATTGCATGTGCAGAATCCACTTGTTATGTTCTTTCAGTTTTGTCCATCATTTTGAAAATATATCAGGTTTTATAAAAATATATTTAAGAATAGTTGTCAGTTGTGTAAGATGTTATGGAAATGAGAGAAGTCAATAAAAATTACTTTTTAATTAAAAATATTAATTTTATATTAAGTTAAGAATATATATTGTCACTTGTTTTGGAAATTCAAATGTTCAAAAGTTGGTAAATGTTAAGTTTTTTTTTTTAAGCAATTTTTACAAATGTTCCAGACTTTATTTCTTATGCCTGGAAGAAAAAAAGTTTATTTAAACAACCAAAAAAAAAAAAAGTTTGAAATTTTTAAAACCAAGTTTTCATGAGAATGACTGACCCTTATATATGCAAAACACAGGACTGTAAATCATGTTGTAAACTTTTGCTAAATGTAAACCAGGTAAATCAACCCGGTTGATTCATTTGCTTCCTTTTCAGTCTGCAATGTATTTCACAAGACACATTCTTTCTTCTACTTCAGGTGCGTCCCAAATCGCATACTTATGCACTATTCTATGCCATTTTGTAGTATAAATAGTGTAAGTAGTGCGTTCTCTAACTCTAAAAATAATAAGTGTACTTTAAATACCCAGATGATGCACTTTTACAACCAGTTAAATGAAGTGTGGACTGATGGACATAGTCATTGTGCTGAAAATGTTTTTAATGAAATATTTTATTTGATTAAAAACGGCAGCTTACTACACAGAACTTGAATCAAGTTATTAAATCCCATCATATTTTCTCTTCAAAGAATACATTTAATTTACTTTTTATGTTTATCATAATTAATGTTATGATGGTTATTCATAGTTATGAGTGATTTAAGACATAGCTACTTAAGACTAACATTTATACATGTTTCTGTGTATTTATTCATTTAACAGTACATGGATTTAAAGAAAAACAGAAATCTGCAGTTTTCATTGTCATTGGAAGCCAGAATCTAAATTTGAACTAATCTCTTGCACAGACACTACATATAGGGAAGATTATTCCTCTGTAAAGAGGAAGTAAACAAATCAATGTATACAGTTGTTTTGTTTTTTGTGTTTTGTTTTTGTTTTCTACTTTTTTTTTTTTTGTTCAAGCTGCATTTAATGTTCACATGGATACAAAATGTCTTAAAAGCCTGTTCAGGCACAAATATCTTTCTAATATAGAAAATAGGTTTTTACACAGAATGAATTGTGTCACCATGAATGAAACTAAAGGCTATCTCCCTCCGCAGATTCAATGGGGTGCCGCTGGTCTGGTAATGGCAGGAAATTGTGTCATTTTTCTGACCATTCTGGGTTTCTTCCTGATATTCGGAGGTGGAGATGACTTCAGTTGGGAACAGTGGTAAACCCATCAAGATGAAGAACATCATTAAAATTTAATCTATGAATTATAGTTTATTGGCACAGGCCTTGGCATAGGTTGATCTGTTACTCTAATTATGTCTTTTATTTGGCTCGCTTGCTATGTTCAATGTTTATGACTGCATCTTTATGGTGATTTGCTTAAAAACAGTAAATTAATAAAATAGGTAACAGTTCCAATTATAGGAACTTGTTTTAATAGAAAAAAGGGGAATTTGTAATGTACAGTATTTTTGTTTCTTTGCAGTCGAATCAAAGGAAAAACATTTAAGTACAATTTTTTCTGTAAATAAAATAAAGCCTATTTTTTAGCATTCATTTTAATTTGAGATTGTTTCCTACCTCCTATCCCAATATTAACATACATTTACTAAAATACTTATCTTAAACATTACTAAAATAAACATTATAAAAAATAACTGACACATTATTTTGTTGGATTTGTATTATTATTATTATTATTATCATCATCATTATTATTGTATTATTATTATCATCATCAAAAAAGTCATAAAAATAAATTTTCTTCATTTGAAATGTGTTCACCCGATTCATGATTATAGGATCAATTGTTGTATGATATTATTTACACAAGACAGTAAAGCCATAACTACATTTGTTTAATTAGGTTAAAGAGAATATTGTAGGTTAGACACTCCATTGAGTCAATGTGCGTAAAAGTAGGAACTAGATTTTTCTTTAAAATACATGTTAAAGTATTTTTAGGCACAGAAATGTTCTTCCGCATCTGAAAAATCGCTAGACCGGAAGTGACGTCAGACTAGGGAGATCGCGCAAATAAACAGTATGAAGAGAGGGGGCCAAGATGGCGTTCATCCAAACGGACACGTTTTGAGCGGTGTCGTCAGGCTTTTCAGAAATTAACATGAAACAACTCAAAAATCCCGAAAGAACTTGAACTTATCACTTGTTATGTCGTGTGTAGGTCATGCTCAGATGGGTAAAAAACGAAATAGAGCTAAAGTAGTGTTTAAAGCTATAGAAATGGCAACTGAGGAGAAAGGCAGAACAAGGGGTGCCGAAACGGACGACGAAATAACAGATGCATCTCTTATCTACACTCCGACCAAAAGCCCACCGGGTAAATAAGGAAAGGTAAAAATGAACATTGACGAGAAAATTGATTCACTCATTAACGCTGTCTCTGAACTCACATCAAAAAGTGATGGGACATTTCAAAGAGTGGAGTCCATGGAGAGAGTTTTGGAGAACACTGCATCTTCTATCACCACTCTTTCTACTACTGTAAGTAAATTACAGAGAGAGAGTACATCGCACAAAGAGAAGGTTCTACGGTTGGAAAAAAAATGTCACTATGTTACAACAAGAAAACAAGCAGTTGAAAGATACATGCATGGGGATGCAGAATTACAAAAGGAGATGGGACCTCAGGATTTACGGTGTAAAAGAAATTGGGCCGAACAAGGAGAATGATGTAAGAGACAGTTATCAAGATATTTTCCAAAGTATCGCCAAAGATCGCGCACAAAATCCCAGATGTCGTGGATTCGGTGCACCGACTGGGACAAAAAAGAGGAGACGGTCGCCCTAGAGTGATAATTGCACAGTTCGCCATGCATCTCTACCGAGATACAGTGTGGAGAGATGCTAAAGAAAATTTGTTCTTGAAAGAAAACGAGCTAAAAATCAAGGAAGATTTGTCGTCAGAGGAACGAACCGCAAGGAAAAGAGCATGGCCACTGGTGAAACAAGCGAAAGCAGAGGGCAAGAAGGCCGGCTTCCAAGGAGGGTTTGCCTTCATCGAAGGAGTGCGCGTCTGTGTCCCTGACACCTGAGATGATGACAACTGCCACGGCTGTCAAATCTTAATCGGGAACTATGCAACTAATTAAAATTTGAAGAAATTGATGTTTCATGTTTTCACAATTTTACACGTTTTATCCAAAGGTAATTCTATTTTATATTTGTTAATTAGTTCTATTTAGCGATTTCTGATTACAGGTTCGGGAAGTTTAAGTTAATTTCTTTAAATGTTCGAGGCATTCGCGACGCTGTTAAAAGGAAGGCTATTTTTCTTTTTGGAAGACACACAGAAGCTTCAAGTTTTTCAAGAGACTCATTCATGTGACTCTGATTCGAATTTCTGGAAAACTCAATGGGGAGATTATGCCATTTTTTGTCATGGATCAAATCATTCAGCAGGTGTGGCAATTTTCTTTAATAAGTTTAAAAGCAAAGTTTTGGAAACTATTCGTTTAAATAGTGGAAGATGGAGTATATTGACTGTTAAATTGGACAACTCTACATTAATAATTTGCAATGCCTACGGATATAACGTCAGAACACATAATTTAGAACTGTTTAAAAAGATTGGTGATACAATAACAGATCTAAAGAAGAAGTACAAAGACGGAAAGATAATTATAGGTGGTGATTTTAACGATGGTCCAAATGATGCTGTTGATCGTTTCCCCTGTAAAATTACTAGTTCAAGATTTTCAGATTTACATTCCTTTATAACTGACAATTTGCAAATTCTAGATGTATGGAGATATTTGAACCCCAATTCCCTTGAATATACTTGGAGTAATAATTATTTTTCTTAAAAATCAAGAATAGATTTTTGGCTAATTTCACATGATTTAATTCCACATGTTTCAGAAACAAAAATAATTTGTGCCCCTCAATTAGATCACAAATTAATATCGATATCCTTTGATGGGTGTAAAGGCAATTCAATTCGTGGATATTGGAAATTTAATAACACCCTACTTTCTGACAGTTACTTTGTGGAACAAGTTAAACTGTTAGCTAATTTTTAAAGATAATAGTTTAAATTTTACACAAAAGTGGGAACTTTTTAAATTTAAAGTTAGAACAATTGCTATGAAAAGAGGTAAAGAATTATATATGACAACAAACTCAAAAAAATTACAGAAATAACTGATAAACTTAATTTTTTTATTAAACAAAATTCTCTATCAGATGACAAAAAATCTGAATGATATTCTCTAAATTTAAAATTAGATAAACTGTACACAGAATTAGCTAAAGGTGCCTATATGAGGTCAAGAGCCAAATGGCTAGAGCAAGGTGAAAAAAATACTAGCTACTTTTTCTCCCTCAAGAAAAGGAATTATAATAGAAATTCTATTTCATCCCTGAAAATAAATGAAAGTACTTCAAATAACCTTTTAGATATAGCATCTTTTATTTTTACATTTTATGAAACACCTTATACTTCTAATACTGATAATGAAAAAATAAGTCACTTTTTACAAACAGTTGAACAAACAGTTCCAACAGTTTCTAATGATTACAGGGAATATTGTGAAGATGATATTTCCAAATCGGAGATTTCTAAAGCGCTTTCCTCCATGAAAAAAGGAAAATCCCCTGGTACAGACGGATTAACTGTGGAATTTTAGTGTGCTTTTTGGGACCTGACAGAAAATGTTTTATTCAATATGTATAAAGAATGTTTAAAACAGAAAGAGTTAAGTTCAACAATGAAAAAATGTGTTATTAGTTTAATTTAAAAACCAGATAAAGATCCTTTAATAATAGACAATTGGAGACCAATCACTTTATTAAACGTTGTTTATAAAATATTAGCCCTGGTATATGCTACTAGATTAAAAAGTGGTTTAAGTGACATAATAAATGAATCCCAAACTGGCTTTATGGCAAAACGCCATATTAGTTCAAATATAAGACTGGTACTAGCTTATAAACAATTTGTCAATTCAGAGGCACTTATTTTGTTCCTTGATTTTTAAAAGGCATTTGACACATTTGAGCACCAGTTTCTGTTACAGGCTTTACAGATGTTTGGTTTTGGAAATAAGTTTATTCAGACTGTTAAGATGTTCTATAAAGGCATCAACAGTTCAGTTATAGTACAGAACAATACAACTAAAAGATTTTTTATCAATAGGGGTGTGAGACAGGGTTGCCCAATTTCTACATTTTTGTTTTTGACTGTCGTGGAATTATTAGCACTTAGTATAATTAAAAATCCAAATTTGAATGGCATAACTATATTTGATAGAGAAATAAAAATATCGCAATTGGCGGATGATACAACTCTATTTTTGAAAGATAAAAGTCAAACTAAAACTGCAATTGATTTAGTTAAAGTTTTTTCAAATGCCTCACTTCATTTAAATCTTAAAAAATGTGAGATTCTTCCGGTGCATGATTCTGGTGACTAATTGTTGTTTAATATTCCTGTTAAAGAATGTGTTAAATATTTAGGAATTTTTATATCCAAAAACTTATTAGTGAGGCAGCAACTTAATTTTAACAACAAAATTAAGAAAACAAAAATGATTTTTGACAACTGGTTAAGAAGGGATCTTTCCTTTTTAGGTAGAATTTTATTAACAAAAATAGAAGGCTTGTCCAGTTGTTGGAAAAAACAAACATCACCAGCTTAAAAATTCAGTATTGGCAGAGAAGAAATGCAATGGAGGTTTTGAGATATTAGATTATATAGTTATGAACAATACATTCAAAATTAATTGGATGAAAAAATGTGTAGTTGACCCGGATTCATTATGGTTTTTTATTCCACACAGTATCTTTAAGAAGGTAGGCGGTCTCAATTTTCTTTTGACTTGCAATTTTTTACCATCTAAATTACCAGTAAAATTATCTAAATTTCATGAACAAGCACTCTTGGCTTGGAAACTTTGCTTTGTGCATAATTTTTCTCCTCACAGAATGAAAATTTGGAATAACGAATTGATTACTGTTAAAGGTAAGAGTTTATATTTGGAGAAATGGTTGGAACATGGGTTAGTATATGTAAGTGATTTATTTAATTAATCTTTAAAGATCTATTCATATGAATCTTTTTTTATCCAAGTTCAATTTTCCTGTTAAATTTAAAGAATTTTCAACAGTAATCAAAGCTATCCCCTCGGTACTCGTTAATTTAATGTGCAGTCGTTTAACCTATTATAAGATAGAAAATAAAGAATGTAATTTCCTGATAAATGGTAAAAATATATTTGACAAAAAATGTATTAACAAAGACAAGTATTTAATGGTAAAAATGGAGTTATTCCAAGAGGGAAATTTATTGGAATTCGTTATTATGGGAGGTTAATTGGAGAAAAGCATGGCTGCTACCATACAAATTTTGCATTTCAAATAAAGTAAGAGAAATTCATTTAAAGATTTTACATAAAATATATCCAACCAACATGTTACTTTCCAAATTTTCAGATATTGAGGAAGAATATTCATTTTGTAAAAACAGTGAGGAATCCTTATGTCACTTATTTGTTAATTGTCAGAGTGTGCAATTATTTTGGAAAGACTGTTTTTCTGATTATTCTGCAAAAAATAATATGTTGATAACATTGAATGCAAAAGAAATTATTTGTTATTTTGAAAATGGTGATAAATTAATGTTGTTAATTTTATTATTTTAAATGGCAAATTCTTTATCCACAAATGTAGACTTTCAAAATCTCCTCCTTTATACAAGGTTTTTGTCAATGAACTTATTCTGTTAATGAAGTCTCTCAAAGCTGTAAAAAATGTAAAAGCTCTGTCTATTGTAAGTTATTATGAATGTTTTTGGCGTCCTTTGAATGTCTTCCTTTTGTTTTTTGTTTTTTTAATTATCTTTGGATTTTTTGTTTGTTGCCTGTTTTGCTGTGTTTGTAAATTATTAATGCACAATAAAAATAAAAAACAAACAGTATGAAGACAACTGATCGTGGTGCGCATTTAGATGCCGAGATAAGATATTCTGAGATATTCACAGAAACGACGGACCACAGCCATATAATTATGAACCTGTGGACAGACCAGCAGACAGAACAGCAGTCAAAGAAGAGTAATTGAGCTGTAAGCTGCAGGTTCTTAATGAGAAGGCAGTGTTAGCTCACAGACAGATATGCTGGATAACGAACGTTATCTGGCAATAGCAAAGCTAGTATTGATCATCTATAAGTATTAATACTTACCAGTAACAGAAACTGAGCATTTAGCAGAGTTATGCTACATTGTCCCTATTTTTTAAGTGTAGATAAGTGAATACAAAACACAAATAATACTGAACGTCTGGAATAATGCAGAAACATGTAAACAAGGAACTTGAAAATCTTTTTATTATACAAAAAGTTTTCAGAGCTTTTGTATTGAAATAAAAACAACATCAAATAAATACAATTAAAATAAGGTTTAAAATAATATTTCTTTTTTGTCTTTTTTTGCCATGGCTTTAAGATAATCCGTATTGGATCCCATTTTGGCAACAATCCATAAAAAAAACACAAGCCTTTTGCTCCGGGACAGCATCACTGCTGCAGATGAGTCTCCCAAAGCCTTATAAACACACCACATGACTATAAATTATTAATTAGCTGAGCAGTAACTATATAAGTATATATAAGGAACTATACAAGACATAATGTTACCATAGTTACATTTTTACATGGTTTAAAAAAAGTATATTTAATATGCTTAACGTTACAAGTTAGCAGCAGTGCTGTACTTTACAGTAGGCTACTCCAACATAAACACATTGTGTTGCTTCTGATTACGCAAATAATCATGCTTACTGATTTGAAAGTTGACAAATATAAAAGAAAAATGGTTTGTCTTACCGTGTACGGTTCTTTTTTTTTTTCAAATAAGTCCCCAGTCTGATGTCACCAAAAGTATCTGTATGCAGCCTTTATGATGCAAGCTGAGATTGCATCACTCAGCGATGCAATGTCAGACACAATGCACTCAATGGAGCTAGTGATGTCACTGTGAGGGGTAGGGTTAGGGGTGGGGTTAGGTGAACCCATTAAAAAGCATTGGCTTTTTAATGGTATAATGGTATAATGATGATTGCTTTTTAGTACAATCATCAGCACATATTGCACTGCACCAGGTCCCTCTCGACGTCACCGGAGTGGTTAGAAAAAAAAAAGCGGGTTTTCCAGAAGTGGAGAAAAACAAGACACATTTTTTAAAAAATGTTTGCCCTTGTGCTTCGCAAAACATTTTAATATGGTACTTTATGGTATGTACACTGTAAAAAATAAAAAGTTGAGTAAACTTAAAATTTTAAAGCAACCGGCTGCAAAGAAATTTTGAGTTTACTCAACTTCAGTGGTTGAAGTTATGCCAAATTATTTTTTTAAGTTGACTGAAACGGCTGGTTTGAGTCGAGACAACTTTCAAGTCTAAGTTCATCTAACTTGTCATTATAAGTTTGCCTGAAATTAAACAGGGGTTGAGTAAACTGTGATAAATGAGTAGGCACAACTTAACAGAAGTTCAGTTAACTCAAAGATGTGCAGCTGGTTGCCTTAAATTTTTAAGTTGATTCAATCTTTTTTTTTTTTTAATAATTTAATGTAAATCTAATACCTGCGTATCTCAAACAGATATCTGTATGACTCTCTCTAAGAATAAAGTTAGCAGATTACAAAACACACTATTAAAACACAATATCAAAGAAAATATTTATTGACAATTTTGCAAACAGCTTTCTGTCCAAATGAAATGCAGTCCAAAGAAGAAAAAGAGGAGGAAAAAATTCAATCCTCAAATCCTGTAATGCCTTTTAAGTGCTCGAGTAAAACAAAAAAAATATTTAAAGTGCTAGCACTATCAACACTTTTTTTCAAAGTGCAAGAGTAGTTAGTGTTGTCATGATACTTTAATTTTGTTACCCATCGGTTCTGAAATTTTAAAAACGTCTATTTCCTGCTAACATTTGAGCGCTGTTGAGCATGTTTTTATACACTGTTAATTTGCCATTGTGTTCACATGCTCAAACGAAAAAAAAAACTGGGCTTGAAGGACATCAGTTCACCGGACTCACTGCTGTTTACTGACTGTAACCACAGCTACAAGGACACTTAAGCATTTCACATTTATCAACTGGTCTGTGTATAAGCTGACATACAAGTGTTACGCTGACTGATCGGCACAGTTTTGAAACACTCCAGTGTGTGTGTGTGTGTATCTGTGTTTGCACTCCATGAACATCAGCGAAGAGCAGTGAAATGATGAACTTCTCGGCCAATCACAGTCATTTTTGTTGAGCACTTGAACACAACAGCCAATCTATCAATTAGCGGGAAATGGATGTTTTTAAAATTTGAAAATGTAAATAAACAAAACTGAATTTAAGTATTGTGACAACACCAAGAGTAACAGGATTTCAGTGTACAAACAAATACATTTTGCTTTTGAAAGATTGGACTCTAGCTGAGCACTAAGGGTCAAGGCCAATACACACTTTCTGAATAGTTTCAAAGGTGTGTTTCAGTTCTTTGGGGTAGTTCATATTGACGAAATAAATCAAACCAAAGAGGAGAATGACAGCTGTCGATTTGCTCTTCCAGAACCACAGACTGGCACCTTATATTTGGGTTGGTCTGAACAGTGGCAACATCATCTTCAACAATGCTAAAGATGTCCATCTCCATCTTATTTGTGCAAATATCTTCTGGCTCTGTGATCTGCAGTCAAAAGAAACATAAAACAGGATGAAAATCTACTTTTACTGCTTAATCACAAACATCTCCAAAAACAAAAAGCAAGGTAAAAAGTAAAGGTAAAGCAACTTCATTTGGAAACTAAAGGTAGTAATGTCAGTAACACAGTCATTTATAAACCTTCCATTTATAAAGCTTATCAGGTAACACTTTATAATAATGAATCATTTATTAAGCATTAGCAAATAGTGAATTCATTATCCGTTAAGCATCAACTCTACATTAATAAACATTAGTAAGAAGTTTATAAATACAGCTACACATAAGCACATTTATAATGTGCGCAATGATTATACTTTCATACTTTAATGATTAATTTTTTATTACTAAATTAAGTATTGCATTGTTTCCAATTCACTTATTTAAGAGTAGTTGGTGTTTTTAAGATCATTCAGAATGTGTAAATAAATTATTAATAAACTTTTCAAATTAACATTTATATATCTTATTATTCAGGCATACAGTAATAGTTACTTTACATGTTCATAAATGCTTCATTAACTCAACTTTATCCAGTTTTGTGACCTAATATATAAAGGGGGGACTATTTAGACTTTATAAATGTCTTATAAATGACAATTAAAGGCTCACTTATATTTAAAATAGAAACATTTATTAATTTCTATTCAAGTTGTATTAATTTCAATATTTATTTCAAGTTGTATCAATAAAACTATAAAATGAAAAATAAATATTTGCAATATTATTTAAATTAAATTTACTGCACAGTTTAAACATCTCTAAATAACATTGAAATGTATCAAAATGTATTGTTAAATTACTATATTGTTGTTTTCTCTTGTTTTGTGTTATTCAGCAATGTTTAAATCTCACCATAGTTTAATTTTACATAAGATTACAAAGATTTATTGTTCAGTTGATACTAAGCCTTACATTTCATTTATAAGGGATATGCAAAGCATAAATAGTCCTCACTTTAGGTCACAAACTGGATGAAGTTGAGTTAATAAAGCATTTATAAAAAGTAACTATTATTATATGCCTGAATAGTACGATATGTAAATGTTAATTTGAATAGTTTATTAATCATTTACTTAAGCATTCTGAATGACCTTTAAAAAACACCAACTATACTTAAATAACTGGTTTGTAAATAATGCAATTTTTACTCTAGTAATGAAAATTGAATCATTAACAAAGTATGAAAACACAATCCTCAATCATATTATTCATGTGCTTTTAAGTTAAGAACACTGCATTGGTAGTTGTAGTTGTAAACTGCTTACTAACATCTATTTATGTAGAGTTAAATTAACATCTATTTTTATTATTTAGTAATATAATATATATTACAGAATTATTAATTATATTCCAGAGTGGCATAATTACACTAATTACCGATTAACACAATAACAATAAACGTTCATTGTGATCAAATGTTTTAGAATATTTACCATCCAAGGCAGCTTTCTGTCAACAGGCATTATGACAATGTGTGGTTTGATTTTAATGACATAAATGTCCTCTTCATTACTCTTAATGTTTAACTTATCTAGAAGGTAGTTTATTGCTAAAGGTCTTTGTGAAATACGCTTGGATCAAAACTTTAGAAGTCCTAAATCTAGGACTGACACCCAAGTCATGTCCTCAGCTAGGGGTATATATGCTGATAACAGACTGATCACACACTTACTAGGTAAGCCTTCCGGAACTTTTCCCTCATAAACAAAGTAGACCTTTCAGAGCTGTAGCCTTCCTTTGAGCGAGCACATTAGACTTCTGAAAGATACCAAAAAAATATAGGTCATCAGCTATTGTCACATTCAACCAGATGCTCAGACCTTAAGAGAAGACAGGTGGCACAACTTTACCATTGAAGGGCATTTATTATGGTCATTCACAGGTTAGTAATTTTGATCAGAAATCCCCAACATGTTTTAATTATTAAAATTGAAATTTTCTTTATAATTATTGTTGCAGCACCTGTTTCCACTCCCTGGTCCACTGGACTCAGTTATGGTCATTCTACTAAAGACAAAGTGATGAAAAAGTAGCATCCTCTACAGTGGTGAAAACAGTGCTACAAACTTTTCTTTTAGAAAACAAACTGTTTTGTAACTTCAAAGACTAATTACCTGCATGAATACCAACATTGCACACAAACAAAGAAAGTTTAATATAGCCCCTTAAATCAGTGATATGATTAAATGCTAAAGAATTACTTGATTGTCCAGTTGGTCCAGGAGGGTCCTCCATATTGCCCACCACATGATCGATACAACTTGATAGTGTATTCATCCAAAAAAGAGAAGGTACTCCTGAGGTTGATTTGAGCAATCCTGTAAAACTCAGCATAGATCTACAAACAGACCATAAAAAAATTATTAGTATGAATTGTGAACAAGGGTTATACATTTTGAAATAAATAATCTCAAATGCAAACTTGCCTGATCTCCCAGAAACATGCAGGCCACTGTTTTTGGACATCAGCTACAGGAGGTTAAAAAAATTGTAATTGTCAGTAACCGCAGCAGGCTGTTTGTGTGCCCTTGTCAACTGTGATTTTAACGCACCTGCAGTCTTGAAAATGCAGATGCAGTCAGTGAACAAACAAGGCTGCTGCCTGGATGGTCCTCGATAGCGATGTAGTCTGTAGTATTTCAGGAGAACTTCTCAGCCACTGTTGATAAATTAGCAAATCTTACACTGCATTCCACACCTATAAAAAAGTTAATAAAAATGTAAGATTGCAGGTCAAATTGTTTTCATAAACTTAACTGATGTTGTTAAAAATCACAATTTGAATAAATATTGCACACATGAAAAGAGAAGATTTAATTAACACATACATGTATGTTACTTAACTAGTAAACGGTTAAGATATGCCAAATAGATAATCATAAAAACCATAAGCTCCTGAAATACCATATATATGCTACTAGTGACTGTATATTTGATGTGGTATACCAAATATATTTTTGAAGTGGTTATAATGTTACTGCATTGCTGTCTTAATACAGACACAACAGGGTTAAGAATACAGTGGTGATTGCTCAAATATGTCTGTTTGCAGCAAGATACAACCAACAACTACTGCAAAAATAATTATTAATTTTTGCATTATTGCATATACAGGACAAACTGTGAGCCATATGGATTTAATATGCATCATTAATTTCTTGAATGCTGAACGATTCTTAGTTATAGGCCCACTTAAGTCTGGCAATATCAAAAATTATATTCAAAACATACTAACTGTAATGCACTACATAATATTGTTTACAAAGCATAATCTACATAAATACACTTCATTTTACTAATGTGAACACTCCACATTTCTTTATTAACATGCCCACCATATATCCCTTCCAGTTCAACAAGTGAATTAACGTTAAACAGTCCTTCAAATGAAGCAAACTTCACAGGTCGCTAAAGAACAGCCCGAGCTTGTCAGAAATTATCCCCACACGATGTAACTTAGTTTTTTGGGAACATAACGTCACATTTTACTTTAGATTTGCAAGCTAATTAGATTAATTTTGAAAATAAAGCTAAAACAAAGCTTACCTGAATCAGGGGATGGCAGTTGCTGCTGGTAAGAGGACACCTCGTGCAAAATGGCGCTCGACGGCAGACTGAGCATGCGCAAAGGCAGGAAGTAAACGCTCCAGTGAAGAACTCAAAATGTAAAGTCTGCTCAACTTAAGTATTTACTTTCATTGAACAAACCAGTTTTAAACATTCAGCTTACTCGTTTTTAAAAGTAAACTCAACACTGAGCTCAAAATATGTCCACCCAACTTAAAATTTTGATTTGAGTTAACAATTTGTAAGTTGGATTTTTTACAGTGTAGTATTTTTACAAATGATTCTACCTTTTTTTGAAATAGTTTTTTAACCTACAATATGCTCCTTAAAACTAAGATATTTGTTTCACATACCTTTATTAACATACATGATCTCTTTAACATAATACAAATTTACAATGTATTCATACATCAAGTTAATATTTGTTGAAAACTCTATAAATATTAAAATGATTCAGTTTCTGTAGTTGTTGCTAACTAATTTAGATAAAGATTTAGATGTCCTTAAATGTAAAGTATATATTCACATATGTTTCTCCTTTTTTTTTCTTTGAATAATAAATGTCAATATTTACACTTGATATAAGATTAGCAGTTTTCGGGCATAATTAACTTTCTAACAACACAAAGTACAGCTTAGACTTTAAGGTGCAAGTTGTGTTTCAAAAGAGAAGTGCTGTAACCATGGCACTCTAAAATATTTTTTTTGTTTAGTTTTTCTTTTCTTTTGCAAAGTCACTAATGTTTATTATGGAACAAAACCTTAAGCTTTAAACTTTAACTATATTTATGTCAGGTAAACAAAGTAGACATCTTTGTGCTGTTCTGCACTTTCATTCCTCATATACTTTATGAGTTGTCATGTTGGTCTGGACAAGGGAAGAAAATCTTTAAATGCATGAAAAATACAATCAACCAAACCCTTCAATAATTAATATTTAGTAATTACTTTTTCATTAAAATGCAATAATTCATATACTTACAGAAACTTTTTATTCATCTGCGTATAACACTTTATCACATATTGTAAATGAATTGCAATGTTTGAGATTAAGTTTCACCTGAAAGTAAAGATGATCCGGTTTACTGACAAACAGTTTCACACCACTGTTGTTGCATTTATATTGTATAAAGGATTTTGGATTGTAAGA
>NC_079436.1:16869271-16871771 GCF_903798145.1 Danio aesculapii | reverse complement strand
TTTGCCAGTAAACACAGCGTCCGATCCAGCAGACCACAGAGCCACCAGTCATCCTCCACTGCACCCTCCGGTAACTTTAACTCAATAGAAATAACCATCAGATAACAGAAACAGTACAAGTGAAAACTAGAATGTGTGCACTCCAAACCAGTAAACAATGTACCGAAACTGAAAGAAATTGTGACAAACTTATTTTATAAATAAAGATATGAAACAAAGAAAATTGTCAGTCTCCATTACCTAAAATGCTTATGGATACGATGCCTGTCTGTATGTATGTAGTTCGAAGCAAGGAGCATGAGTATTGTTTGGGGTCGGAGTGAACGTGGGTGCATGTTTGTGTATGCGTGTGTGTCTGAGCGAATGTGCGTGTATGTTTGTGTATGCATGTGTGTCTAAGCGAATGTGCGGGCGCACGTGTGTGTGTGTTACCCTTAATCTTGTGTGGCCATATGACAGGCCATCACACACCCCCTCCCTTCGGGTGTCTCGCTGGCACAGCGAGAAAGATAGTCTGCAGTTACATTTGCCTTGCCAGGAACATGATGGACCTTAAATCGGAATGGTTGCATGGCCAGGTACCACCTTGTGATTCGCCCATTCGTGTCTCTCATTCTTTCCAGCCATTGGAGTGCTTTGTGGTCGGTTTCCAGTATGAATTCTCTTCCAAGCAAATAATATCTCAAGGAGTCTAAGGCCCATTTCACCGCTAAACATTCCTTCTCAATGGTGGAATAACGGGTTTCTCTTGGAAAGAGTTTGCGGCTAATGAAGGCTATAGGTCTTCGATTACCTGGGGATCCCTGTAGTAGCACTGCTCCTAAACCCCTTTCAGAGGCATCTGTCTGCACAGTAAATTCTTTGGTGAAGTCTGGATTATACAGAACAGTGTTAGTTGTCAATGCAGTCTGTATGTCTTTGAATGCTGCCATCCTCTCCTCAGTCCATTGGCATTGATTCGGACATCGGACTCCCACCATATCAGTCAAAGCAGCAGCTCTACTGGAGAAGTTAAGAATAAAGCGATTATAGAAACCTGCCATTCCCAGAAATGATCTCAATTCCTTACGTGTCTGTGGTAAAGGACATTCTTCCAGTGCCTGAATCTTCTTAATCTGGGGTCGCACCATTCCATTGCCAATTACAAAGCCCAGGTATTCTACCTCCTTCCGGGCTATGGCACACTTAGCAGGATTAGCAGTCAGACCAGCACTTTGGAGCCGTTGGAAAACTTCATGGAGATGCTGCATGTGCTCCTCCCAGGTTGTACTGTAAATTATAATATCATCAAGATAAGCTGCAGCATACGTTAACCCATGCAATACCTGGTCGATAAGCCTCTGAAATGTTGCCGGTGCCCCATGTAGGCCAAAGGGAAGAAACCGGAACTGGAATAGGCCCCACGGTGTCCTAAATGCTGTTAAAGGCTGGGCCCGTTCAGTCAAAGGTATTTGCCAGTATCCTTTAGACAGATCCAGTGTGGTCAGGTATACTGCTTTGCCCAATCGATCTATTAATGAATCAATACGGGGAGTAGGATAGCAATCAAACTGGGACACAGAGTTCAAATACCGGAAATCAATGCAAAATCGAATGCTTCCATCCTTTTTTGGAACCAGGACTACTGGATGACACCACTCGCTCTTGGAAGGTTCAATGATTCCTAGACTCAGCATAAAGTCCACTTCCTCTTTCAAGGCCTCTTGCAGTTTCTCAGGTATTCTGTAACTCATACGTCTAACAGCAACATCAGGTTTCAAGATCACATCATGTTGGATCAGAGAGGTATGACCCGGCAACTCAGAAAGTATTTGTGGATTGCAGAGAGCTCTCACCTGTCTTTGTTGTTTTTCAGGCAGATGGTCCAGCCTAATGTCAGCAGATGTTGACTGGGGCAGATGTTGTTCCTCACAATCCTCGTCTCCTTGTACACGGCATATCAACAGAACCTGTTCAGAACGGGGCACCCACTTCTTTAACAGATTTACATGCAGTATTCTACTAGCACGCTCCTGATCAGGCATTGCCACCTCATAAGTGGTCGGGCCTAACCGGCCCTTGATTTCAAAAGGGCCCTGCCACTTGGCCAACAGTTTGTTCTCCTTGCTAGGCAACATCACCAATACCTTTTCCCCACTCACAAATTCTCTTTCACGTGCTCGCTGATCATACCATGTTCGTTGGTGCTTCTGGGCCTCTTCCATATGAGTTCTTGCCAAAGCTCTCATTTTCTCCAGGCGCTCCCGCATTTGCAAGACATAAGCAACAACATTAGTAGGCTCCCGATCTTCCTTAAATCCTTCCCACATCTCTTTAAGGAGGGTTAAAGGTCCCCTAACTTCATGCCCATACAACAGCTCAAAGGGAGAGAACCCGGTTGATGCTTGGGGGACCTCTCAATAAGCAAAAAGTATATATGGGAGCCACTGGTCCCAATTCCTACCAGTCTCATCAATAAACTTTCTGAGCATCTGCTTCAACGTTTGATTAAAACGCTCAG
>NC_079436.1:16856771-16861771 GCF_903798145.1 Danio aesculapii | reverse complement strand
GTCTGTTAGCTTCTGTAAAAAAAGACATTTGACCAGCCTTTTTGCAAAGCCTATATTATTATACTGATATTCCTGTGCCAGTTTGACACTGTAAATTAAACTGAGAATAGTTTAACTACTTCAAAACACTCCATCACCTGAACTCAGCGCGAGGGCAAAGGAGAAAAGTGCAGCGCTGAGGTAAAATCATATTCTCAAATCATAATCTTTAAAATAATTATAAATTATAAATAAAAGTATTCTTATTATTATACATTATTTTTATATACATATTATTATTATTATATACATATTATTATTCTTATATACATATTATTATTCTTCTAAATAATCTTAAATGTAACTGGAAAACAATGTTAAGACAACTGGAGTGATGCTAAGATCATTTAAGAAATTACTTTTGCATAAATATTAATTTCATTTTAATGAAATTCTATTGACAATTCAAATAAATACAGACTTGACACATGGCAGATAATTAGGTTTGTTAAGTCTTACCTCCCTGACTCGTCATCCCTCCTTTTTGCTTCATACAAAAAATCTATCAGGAGGCATGCTTAGTAAGATCACCATCATATTGTTTAAACTTTAGTTTTGTCCACTTGCAACACAAAAAAAGCTGTTATGCTGGTTTTACAACGCATGAGCGGCGCGTAACAAGCAGGTAGCCGTCTTTTTTGGCGTGCATGTTTACTACCGGGACTCTCAGAGCAGCGCCTGCAAGAGGCGCGCCTGTTTGCGTACACGCGGAGATGCGTCAGTTTGCTTATTGATTTAAAAACTTGATATTATTTATTAATGTGTTATTAATGTGTTTTTGTGTTCTTCGTCTTGTACGTCGCCGTGTTATTGTGCGTCAACGTCACGTTTATCTGTCCTTAAGCGCGCATATAGTCGAACATTTCTGCTCGACATCGGTAGAAACAAACTTCACAAGTTAAACTCCGCGGACACTGATGAGCTGCAAGATCTTGGCTCGCTCCGGATGCCTACCCATCCTCCGACCCCCACCTCACCACCTCGCCCACAATGGAGGCGCTTCAAGCGGCGCGAGAGGAAGCAGAAGAGGGGTAAGCGCGGGGGTATCCGAACAAGGCTAGCGGCTAACCCCCACAAACCCGCTATCCCCTCCATCATTCTAGCGAACGTACGCTCGCTAGACAACAAACTGGACTACATCCGTCTACTTCGTTCATCACATAGGGCTGTAAAGGACTGTTGTGCTTTTGTGTTTACGGAAACTGCACATTAGTGAGCAGCAGACAGCCCACCCCGATGCTTTTCTCATCCTGGCAGGGGACTTTAACCATGCAGACCTAAAGAGTGTGTTTCCAAAAATACAACAACAGACTTTCCAACACGGGGCAATAACACACAGAGAGGAGCTTACAAAGCCTTCCCCCTCCCCCACCTTGGTGGACCACTTAACTGTCATGCTAATGCCTGCGTACAGACCGATCGTTAGAAAGTCACCAAACCGGTTTGCAAGGAGATACAAGTGTGGCCAGAAGGTTCTTCAGAGGCTTTACAAGACTGCTTCAATACCACAGACTGGGATATGTTCAAACAGGCTGCCACTTACAACAACACCACTGACCTCCAGGAGTATGCTGAGACTGTTACAGCCTACATAAACAAATGCACTGAGGATGCCAAAAAATCATAGCAGCGTCTCTACTTCCTCCGCAAACTCAAAAGAGCAAGAGCACTAGCGCCAATCATGTACACCTTCTACAGAGGCACTATTGAGAGCGTCCTGACCAGCTGCATCACTTTGTGGTTTGGAACCTGCAATGCATCCTGCAGGAAAACACTTCAACGCATAGTGAGAACAGCTGAGAAGATCGTTGGTGTCTCTCTCCCCTCCCTTTAGGACATTTACAGCACACATCTTACCCGTAAAGCCCTCTGCACAACAGCAGATGCCACTCACCCAATGCACAACTTCTTCAGTCTGCTGCCATCAGGGAGGAGACTGCGCAGTCTCCAGGCCAGGACAACAGACTGAAAGACAGCTTCATCCATCAGGCTGTCAGGAAGCTGAACTCTCTCCCAGCTCTGCTCCCCGCTCCCTCCCCACGCACCTCCTCCACTCGCACCTCTGGACTCTGACACACACACACACACACACACACACACACACACACACACACACACACACACACACACACATTAATTTATATATATTTGGTTGACAATAAATAAATAAAAGAAAGAATTAATGAATGAATCCTACAGTCTGCTTGTGCCTCTATGTTTGTTAGTTACTGGAGACATCCAGTAAGACACAGTCAAATATTCAGTCCAAATGCACTGGAGAGACCTGAAACATGTTAATTTTCCTTATTGGCTATATGACATTTAGATGTTGCATATTATTCTGTGGTCTTAAGGAAAGTGTTAAGTATTTCAGCACATAAGAGCAAATATAGCTTATAGCCCATTTCGTTGCGCTCGGCAGCTTTTCACTAATAAAGATTAGATTTTTTATATATAGATTAGATTCAACTTTATTGTCATTACACATGTACAAGTACAAGGCAACGAAATGCAGTTTAGGTCTAACCAGCAGTGCAATAGCAGCAAGTGCAGGATACAGGTATAAGTTATAAAGTGCAGTTATAGAAAAACTATGGTGATATTTACAGATGGATGTACAATCAACATTATATACAGGTTGTATTAGCTATGAACAGATTTACAATAAATGAATATATGTACAGGATACTATTAATAGCAGAAGTGTGCAGATAGATAAACATAATTACAAATGTCCATGTGCAGTGGGTGTGTACAGTTCAGATAAGTGAATCAGTGCAATGAATATGTGCAAACTTTAAATGTGCAAATGTTAAATAGTGCAGTGATTGTGAGGAGTATAAGTTAGAGGAGTGTGGGGGGTGTATTGGGGGGGCAAAAGAGTCAGTGAGGGGCAGAGTTCAAAAGGAAGACAGCTCTGGGGAAAAAGCTGTTCCTCAGTCTGCTGGTTTTTGTCCGGGGGAGCCTGAAGCGCCTGCCGGAAGGCAGGAGAGAAAACAGTCTGTGAGCAGGGTGAGATGTGTCCTTAAGAATACTGCGTGCTCGGCGCAGACAGTGTTTCTTCTGGATGTCCTCTATGGCTGGCAGTGTAGTCCCTGTGATGCGTTGGGCAGTTTTCACCACCCGCTGCAGTGCCTTACGCTCAGCAACAGAGCAGCTTCCATACCAGACTGTGACGCAGTTGGTCAGGATAAAGCTCTTCATGTAAATTTCATTTTTCAGTTTTAGCACGTCATATAAAAACATCGCCCTTGCGCCCTCATTTATGATATCCTGCCGCCGGGCCTGCTATAGCGAAACTTTATTGTTTGAAAAGAAACAAAAATGGAAACTGTGCATGAAAACCTGGCTGGGAAGACGGCGATAACATGAATTTTCTGTTCTTCAACGAGAAAAACAATGATGGCGTTACACAATGACGGCGTTAATTATACAACGCAGTGTTTACGATCATATTAACAACTAACATTAATATAAATAACTCCTCTGGCTTTAGACTTTACCTTTTAGAGCTTGTTCTTGTCGACGCAATATAAGTTTATTGCATGTATAGCTACGAATCAGATTATGAAGAATGATTAAGAGCATGCTTTTCCTTTATTTCATCTTTTTCGTAAGGTGTTTTATTTATTTATTTATTTATTTATAATTTTTTTTAATAATGATGACAATATTCACTGTCTAAGCATTCCTCGGTATACTACCAACAAATTACGCCCCTGTACCCAAGTAGCCTACCTAAGTTAATTTACATTTCATGTAAAAATTAAGAAATCAAAAAAGACCAAAGTATTATGCTAAATATCCGTACAAACGAACATGTTTGTTGTTTAACTTTCGTTGATAAAACAACACAATACAGCCTATAATAATGTAGGCTAGTTAAATAGAAATAACTTTAACTGCTTGAAACAGTAAACGTTACATTTTAGAAACTTCACAAATACTAATCAATAATAATATAAATAGTAACGAAGAACAAAAATATTAGCCTAGGCTTGTAACAACATAAGTCAGATGTTGAAAAAAAACTGCGTCTCTCCGACTTTTGTTTTCTATTCATATTTTAAATTCTTTGCTAGAAAAACTAACATGTTGACTTTGTTCGGTTTAAGCGGAGACTTATTTGAGATTACAATGTTTCCAGCAGCACTGAGACGGTGTGCCTGTAGCGCATGCAGATACTTTTTCGCAACCGTGGCAAAGAGGGTATCTTGCTCCGCCGCCTGCATTTCTCGGAAACCAGCTCTACATCGTTCTCAACTACCAAATATGCTGCTCCATTTCTCATCAACGTCTACTATTTATCAGTTTCTCTTTTGTATTTGGCCATTTTTGAAAAGGCCTCTCTGCCATACCTGGCTGGACTAGCTGGGCATTTGCGTTCAGTAGATGACACCGAGCTGGCTCCGCATTTCATGGGCTGGGTGACATGACCGCAGCTCTGGAGGTTCGACGTGTTTGTCCATTTAACACTTATTTTTCTAAACAAGCCCAACAAATAGCTTCATCCTAATTATTGATTCGCTTTTCTCGTTCGCCACGAATATAATAAGTAATATAAGTTTTCCAGCGAGGTTCATGGCTGAACTTGAACTTGCTGTATCACGTCTAAGTTAACGTTATATTCATAAATGTATAGGCTACTTGGCAACAAAACAGAAAACGTGTGTTCTAGAGTGATTGTCATCACGGTGACCGTCACAGCCCTTACATATGACATTGCATACATGTTTTATAAGCTATAAAATGAAAGCCTCAGTTTGGTGCGGAGTTATCATTATACCAAAATCAAGAAAATCTTTGGATTTGTTTGATTCGTAGATTGTAGGCTATTTTAAAAGCTGATATTATATAAGAACTATTAATAACTGTAATTTTCAAAAAAATAAAATAAATAAAATAAAAAAGGGGTTTGTTGGTTGTAGCCCACCAACAGCCTACTTTTTTTAAGTTTATAA